>NC_047517.1:32244556-32547056 GCF_902827115.2 Pseudochaenichthys georgianus
TATCTTACTGTGTCTCCTTCCTTGTCAAGGCGCAACTTATTTGCAATTTGCCTAAGTCATCCATTTGCTGGGACACCAAGCATGAAAACGAGGCAATTTGGTGTAAAATGGAGGCAGTCGGGCATCTGAGCATATGGGTATGAGTGTGAGTGTGAGTGTGAGTGTGAGTGTGGTGTGTGTGTGTGTGTGTGTGTGTGTGTGTGTGTGTGTGTGTCGGTGTGTGTGTGTGTGTGTGTGTTGTGTGATGGTGTGTGTGTGTGTGTGTGTGTGTGTGTGTGTGTGTGTGTGAGAGAGTTGTGAGTGTGTGTGTGTTATGTGTGGACAAAGCAGGGGAAGGTCCAGGCGCTGGTGGGGGGCCATGCAAGAACTGTCATGAAAAAGTGAAATGAATGCCATGAGCGCACACACTGAGATAAATGTCTGTGTGTCTGTGTGTGTGTCTGTGTATGTGTCTGTGTATGTGTATGTGTGTGTGTGTGTGCTGTGTGTGTGTGTGTGTGTGTGTGTGTGTGTGTGTGTGTGTGTGTGTGTGTGTGTGTGTGTGTGTGTGTGTGTGGTGTGTGTGTGTGTGTGTGTGTGTGTGTGTGTGTGTGGGTGTGTGTGTGGTGTGTGTGTGTGTACCTAACAGTCTGCACACATGACAATGTCAAAGTGACCCTCGAGTGCCGAAATGTCTGACTCGCAGTCCCACCTCACCACCTGCAGGCACACATAACACAGAAACAAAGTTGAGTGTTGGCAGAGCTGGAGACAGAAGGAACTGTTATAGTGAAACTGCGCAGCGAGCGACAGCAGTTCTTCTTCCACCGCTGCTTTTCTGTCTTCCCGACACCCTGACACCGCTCTCCCTGACACCCACTGAGTTTCTGCTTCAGGAGAGACTCGGAGAAAGTGTCAGGGAGGGAAGACGTGTCCTCTGAAAGGTAAAGAGAGGCAGCTTCTGACATGGCACTTGACATTTATATCATGTAAACACAGACGGACACTCATTTAGCTATTCAGCACGCACACTGCCCTCTCTCTTCCTCTTGTAGAGAGAGACTGTATAAGTATTCATTATATATTGATTAGCAATTTAAAACTACAAAAATAATGGTTGACATTACTTACAAAAATATGTACAATCCTGCAATAAAAAAACATGTAAATGATATAATAGAATAAGCTATTGTGAATCATGAATAATAAGAACCTTAAAAAAAAATCGATAAAATGTAAATAGATGCCAGTGTTTGCGCAGTTTGACGTGTTCTTACAGTATGTTGGATTTCTTTAAGCTCCGACCCCTTTATGTTGTCAGTTCTTCCCTCAACTAAACATTAAATTGTGATTTGGCGTTCTGGTAGAGTGTGAGTCAATCTCTTGCTATTTGAGCAGGAAGTGTTTCTCTGTCTCTACTTGTTGTCCGTCGGTAGAACTGCACTGTGTGTCTTGTCTGGGTTGTCTTTGTCCACCAGTGACAATGGTCAGATTGTTGTCTCCCTGTCTGTATTTCATGAAGGGCCTTCTAAGTTATTCACCACTCACGCTGGTCAGAAAACCTGCCACTTGGTCATCTTCGGTTCAGTGCTAAAGAACATTGACGTTTACTTTGCGTATAAGATCACCAGTGGGGCATTGTGATTTTCTTTGGCTATAATTTCTCTCTTCCAGACAGTGTAAGGGTGCTGATACTGCACACTGTTCAAAGCTTTCTCCTTCACTCTTTTTCCCCCTCTCTCTCAGACTGTTAGGCAGAGAGGGGGATTATTAATTAGGCATTATTAACACTCAGTAAACAAAACATTAGGCCCCGCTACAAACACAATCTCAATTCACGGCAGGGGGTCCCAACACACGCATGCATGTACACACACAATCACGCAAAATGTCCCTCCCCCTCCCTCCCCTTGTCCAATCACATCGTGCCCTTTGCCCTCTCTTGTGGTGCGGCGATGACAGCAGGCATAATCTGAAAAGAAACAATCAAAGTAATGTAGCCTAATTATACGTTTACTTTTTCACTCCATCTTCCACTCATGTAAAATATATGCCCAGGAGGGAGAGACGGAGTGAGCGAGTAAGAGGGAAGAGGTAGGGAGGCGAAACAGCCAGTCAATGGTAAAATGCATTTTCATTATGACAGGGACGACAATTATATACGGTTCAGCCTTTCCTTAAATATGAGGTGTACGTGTTTGCATGCATGAGTCCGTGTGTAGTGAACACGGGTTGATCTTTTGTTGTTCATTGTCCAAAATTAAATCCACCTTAAAGATAAAAGACCTGATGTTAGTGTGATGATTAGGTTTATTAATCAAACATGATGAAACAAAACCATTTAAGAAAGATACAAAGATAATAAAATCTCTTACTTCTTTTTTGTACATTTTTCAAATTTCAAGACATGAAAGTGGAAAAATCCCAAAACTGACTTGATTTGATTGGCTTTACTGTTAAGGCGTCAAAGAACTAATGCGAGGACATTCTATGATACCATGTTATGAAGCTGTGTTGGTCCAAAACCATCACTTACAGATACTCACAGACGAAGGCATTGCACATTATATATTTAAATGTCACTTTTTAAGAAATATAAAGAGCCGATCAAATCTTCTCACCTGGAAGAAACCTGAGTCGATCCAAACTTTCCAGTTTGTCTGTTTCTCTCGGCCAGCTTTCGTACATCTGACATGCCACGTCAAGGGATTCATCACAGACACACACACATTACATCCTCAGCAGTAAACACATGTTTCAAAGATCTCCTCTTGTACTTTTTGCATGCAGTACATTCTGCCAACTATGTTGACAGTAGATAATGTCTTGATTACTCTAAATTAGGACTTCTCGTGGAATCCTATTCAAAGCCACCATGTGTACATTTGAGGATTTCCTGTGTGTTTAGATCCATGATCAACACATACATACATTTTAAGTGGGATTGCCTTAAAGGTGGGGTAGGTAATTCACTTCAGAAACACTTGTGTTATATTCCATGGAATGCTCTTAACATCCCGATAGCAATGAATACATTAAATGCTTTAACAATAAATACATACAGAATCTGTGGAAGCCGTGGCGCTGTAAAAAGCCGGCCCGGCTAAAGTAACTGGATGGCCGACCTGCCTGTCAGCCTTCCATCGGTGCGCAAACTTATCTCGTGCCCTCATTGGTCATGTGCGCGTTGGTGTGTGTTGGAGGAGGGGCTCTGTGAGGAAGTCTGAAGGAAGGGGCAGATGTTTTCCGGTTGTGTACTTTCAAATTCTAGTGCACTCGAGCTGGTTTCTCCAAAATTACATACCCCACCTTTAAAGCTTAAGATAAAGCTCAAGATAAAATGCTTAGCCACTAAATATTTTGAAACATGTCACACAACATACAATTCTACACATGCAGTGTGTTTTTCTAGTTGAATTAAGTGTGTTGCATATCTAAATGTATGCCACATAGAAAAGGGATCTAAGATCGAGGGAAAGGACATGTGATTTATTAATCAGGAGATTCAAACTGCAGACTTTCCCATCAGATTACATTTAGGATTATTGTAATGTCCTGTGAGTCATAGAGCTACATCAAGGACCCTCTTTGGGTGAAACACATATGGTAGCACCGACATAGAGGGAGGACAGCGTGAGTGAGCAGAGATGATCTTCAGGGATAGAGAGCGAGATCACAGCAGCCTGGAGCTGGATCAATGGGAAAGCTTTTTAACCACAGACACACAAACTCACACCGGCCCCTCTCGCACACAAACACGTACGCGCAAATGAACGCACACAAAGGCAGGGCGATTGATTGTCAAGTGTCTAGTAATACACTGGCTTGTGGAGTTGCAAAGCAATTCAATTAGGATTTCCTTGTCTTTAAAGCCTGCAAAGAGTGAGACAAAATCCAATCGACACAGACAGAGAGGAAGAGGGAGAGAGGGCGGGAAACCGTGATAAGTGATGGATGGATTGATAGCTGGAGAGCAGGTCACAAATCAAGGAGGCCTCCAAGACACAGATTACACAATACTATGTAGGTTAGCACATATATACAAGCCTGACGCACATCACACACTGGACACCTGTGCATCAGTTGTATTATGCTAGGGACGACAGGGCGAGGAGCAGAGCAGCTTACTGTAATCGCATCACCAGCACAACCCCTGGGGGAGAGGGTCAACACAACACACCACACACACACACACACACACACACACACACACACACACACACACACCACACACACCACACACACACCACACACACACACACACACACACACACACACCCACCACACACACACACAACACACCACACACACACACACACACACACACACCGTATACATCACTTCAGGGGACATTACATTGACTTACATTCATTTCCTGGAGACTTATCCTAACCTTAACCATAACCAACACATGCCTAACCCCTTACTCTTACCCTTAACCTTACCCTAATCCTAAACCTAACCAAGTCTTCACCCTAAAATTAATGATTCCCCCTTATGGGGACCTCCAATTTGTCCCCATAAGGGAAGCCAGTCCCCACACGTGACTATGTAAACAGATGTAGGTCCCCACAAGTATAGTAATGCTAGACCACACACACACACACACACACACAGAAATAAATAGGAAAAGGTGAAAGAGAGAGAGAGATTTGAGTATTATCGAACATTAATATTTGCTCCCATCACTTGAAGTAGACAAGTTGCAGCCAATGAACATGCATCAATCAATCATCTTAATGGAACATTTCAATTGATTTCCAACATGAGTTTTCAAGGTCAAAGAAATTGACCTCTATACGGGTGTGTGTGTGTGTGTGTGTGTGTGTGTGTGGTGTGGTGTGTGTGTGTGTGTGTGTGTGTGTGTGTGTGTGGGTGTGTGTGTGTGTGTGTGTGGTGTGTGTGTGTGTGTGGTGTGTGTGTGTGTGTGTGTGTGTGTGTGTTTGTGTGTGTGTGTGGTGTGTGTGGTGTGTGTGTGTGTGTGTGTTTGCGCACTATAAATGAGGTCAATGACTCTTAAAGGAAAACAATGTTTTCACTGGATACATCTAAATGTGTTCCATTCACAACTTCTATTCCCGCATATCTCCTCATCTCTTTCCCTGTATAAAAAGCGAGCCATATCACGACCCCCTATCTCTTTCTCGTGTAACACTGGCCCGCACAATAAGGCCATGTGAGACAAACAGTGGGCATCAACACAAGGCTCCGACCAACAGCTTCCTCAGCGAGAGGAAACGCCACACAGTGTCTGCAGTGTGTGAATGGGAACATTTGGCTGAGCCCAGAACAAATTATTGTTTCTTTCTCAACGCTCGCCCTCTCTTTCTGTGTGTGTTCGATCCATTCTCGCTATGATTTCACTTACAATTCTCCGTGTGTGTTTGTTCTGTGAAACAAAGCACTCGGTCAATGGTATATTGTTTCCATGCCCAAGTGTGTGCATGCGAGTGTGCATGTGTTTTATAAGCACCCTAATGTTATTGTTTGGTCTTATTGTGATCAGGAAAGCAGCATGTTAGCCGGATGAGACAGAGATATTGTAAGCAGAGCTGAATATGGAAGTGCCATGTTGGTCAATTGGGAAGAAATGTATATTTATATTTCCTCCTTTTATGAAAAAATGAAACAAATCAGAGCTTTTTCTTTCTTATCTGTTAAGTTGTTTCGTGAATAAAGCAAGATCTACGAGTATAGAAGAAAAGGGAGAACAATAACGAAATAAGACGGGAAAAAAGAGAGGGAAAACAAGAGGCTAGCAAAGTGAACATCGGATAGAAAAGAAGAGCAAGATGGTTAACATGCTGACAGAATTGATCAACAACACACTCGAAAAACAAACGGTGGCCAAAATCTCACCTCAAGATTGTCCTAAAAACTTAATTATAGGCCTAAACCTTAACCACACAACATTTTAAACAAACTTCCTGTTTCTAAAACACTCATCAAGCCCTTCTTCTAGCCTCAGCATTAGATGAAGTCTCAAACTAAATCTGACAGGAGGGCAATTACTGTGCTCTTAACATGGCATAGTGGGCAGCTGGGACTGGGAGAAGCCACTTTGAGCGCTGGTGCTGGGTGCTCGTCACCGTGGGTGCCCCATCTGCTGCTTTCGCCTACAAAATAAAAGAGGTGGCTATTCTTCTGTCAACACAACCAAAGCTCTAAATTCAAGGATGAAACGCCACGGTTACTTGACTCTACTTTTTGTTTATGATACTGTCTTAGAGGGACAGACAAATTCATCTTATCAAGTTTAGAAGGGATTCAAATATTAGCAGAATTGAATAGCAATAATAATAATGGCGTGATAGACAATAAACGCTGGATCAATCATTAATGGCTGATTAAGCACGTCTATTACGACTTAAGGGGTTGCAATTATGCTGTTGGTATAAATACACACTCAGTTTCCAATTCATTAGGCACACCTAGCTCAATTAATGGAGTCTGCAAGAATCATGAAAGAAATTGTACCATCACAGATGTAATTATGTTTCGTTTTTGTTGAAACTCGAGGGAGGAAGTTTGCGACAAAGGCGTGCATTTTACAAAATGAAAAAGCCTAATTGGAATTCATCTTTTAACACATCAAATGTTACACTGCACATGTATAAGGTAGGTTAAGTTATATTTATTTGGGATGTCCAAAAACCACATGTGCCTGAATCTGTGTTTTCCCCCCACGTTGATTATATAAATGTATCATGTTATATTCTTACACATGTGATATCAGATGTAAGATTGAACATTACAAAATCACACATGAAATTGATGTTACCACAGCGAGATAAAACAGCATGCCTCTATATTTCATCCATGTGTGTTTTTTGTGCACAGGAATGCCCAGCATCTAATTGAAAGCTCAATAAAAAAAGACGTTTTTCTAAATAAATGTGAGCTTTAGGGAATGAGGCACAGATCGAGAGAAAAGAAAGAGGGGGAGCGGAGGATGAAAGGATACTCTGAATGGACTTCTCGTTCCCATCTGATAGCAGAACTTCCTTCACGTCAGCACAAATGGCAACCTGAGAGACAGGAAACACAGAGAAATGAAACAACACGGAACAAAAGAACCAAACCAAAAGCACCCTTAGATGAAGCAAACATCTGAACACACACACAATAATGACATAACCATATCTACAAAGCTTCACTCCTGGCAGCGCGGCCCGCCCCACCCTCTCTCTATTGCTCCCTCTCTATCTTCACCCCATTTTTATGTCTGCATTATTTTAATCATTCAATCAAATCAGTCAATACTTTTATCATTGTGGCTAGCGGTGGGGGCTGCTATCTTGCTATCACTCTGTTCAGTAATTGCATTGTGACAGGGGATGATGGCAAGCGCAGAGCCTTTTCATTTGACGCTGGGTGTTTATCGGGCCGAGCCATCACTCCGTTCGCCGCTGTCACTCTGCACTCGGCTCGCCGGGCCTGCCTGATGCCCTTCATATAACTTTGCGGCGCAGTGTGTGAGAGGCGAAGAGAAAGAGAGGGAGAGGCAGCGAGACGGTAGGATGGATGGAAAGCTTTGTGCTGCGCCGTGTGAGGGAGATATAGATAGAGAGGTGTGTGCTTTACTATAACCTCATCATTTCACATTCCCCTTTCTTTGCAGATGCTTTTTTTTCACATCAGAAAGTGTGTGTCAGGCTGTCAATTTCTGTTAAGGAGTGTGTGTGTGTGTGTGTGTGTGTGTGTGTGTGTGTGTGTGTGTGTGTGTGTGTGTGTGTGTGTGTGTGTGTGTGTGTGTGTGTGTGTGTGTGTGTGTGTGTGTGTGTGTGTGTGTGTGTGTGTGTGTGTGTGTGTGTGTGTGTGTGTGTGTGTGTGTGTGTGTGTGTGTGTGTGTGTGTGTGTGTGTGTGTGTGTGTGTGTGTGTGTGTGTGTGTGTAAGTGCAAGTAGCTATTGTGTTGGTATGCACACACATCTAAATGGCTGCTTCAATGGCATACATGATGAACCAAGTGTATTAAAATGTCTAAAATGAAACAAAACACACACATGCATGCGTTGACACACATCAACACAAACACACACATGTTAAGGCCCTGCAGGGTGTGTGAGGGGGTCACTGAGTGCTGTGCGTCCCACCATCTGCTCAAATAGAGGAGGAGACCTCAGGGCTGAACCCGAGCATCCAGCTGAAAGATCAGGAGCCTGACGCTGACATCACACACACGTGCACACACACACACGCACACACACACACACACACACACACACACACACACACACACACACACACACACACACACACACACACACAGAGCCAGGCTCTATCCAGAGGTGGAGAGAGTACTTAACTTAACAAATTGACTTATACTGTAAAAAAAACACTCAATTAAAAGTAAAATAACTGCATTGACAACGGTACTTTAGAAAAATAATTATTAAGTATGATCATGAAAATGTACTTAAAGTATGTCAAGTTATAAATTACTCAAAAGTACAGAAAAAAACCTCAAAATTGTTGAAAATAAATTTAAATATTTAAAAGAAAAAGCAGCACACATTTGATAAATCAATAAGTAAAAGTACTTAAACAATTAGAAAACTACTTTATAATTCCTTTATATGTTCACTTTTTTATAATGCTGCTACTTATTTCTCTAATCATGGATGTGTACTTTGTTGTTATTTTTATTAACTGTACTTTGCTGTTGTAACACTGTACGTTTCCCCACTGCGAATACTCGAATAACGAATAAAGGATTTCTGGATTTTGGGGTTAAGGCCAGAAAGTCGTATCTTAATCTAAATGTATGTGAAAAGGTTCTATACATGGATACTTCCTGTGATGGGTTGTTTTACATCTAAGGCATGAAGATGGGGAATAACTTAAATATGATCTGAAACCTAGAGTGCAGTTTACCAGAAGCATGATGGAGGAATGTCTAATTAAGGAAAGAGGAATTAAAACAAAGGTCTGCAAACAGAAACACAAGGGTGAGGTAGAAAGGTCAATAAAAACAAAAAGGCAGGGTGCGAAATATGCAACAACTAAATAAATAATGAATAAATAAGCTGTTAATAATAATAAGTAATGTGTGGTGTCAGTGACGGATGAGGAGAAGGAGAGGTGTGAAGGAAGGATTCCATCTCAAGCCACCAATGTCAAAACATGGTGTATTGACTGCCAGGAGATAAAAAACAGGCTTTCTCACACTCACACACTCACACACTCAAACACACAGAATGGCATCTAGCAGATCGATGGGACACTGACGCCTGCTATGTGGAGGGGCCCTTAAGACCCTGGCTAATAAACCCTATGGCTGACAGACTGCGGTATATCTGAGTGTCAGCGTGCGAGGGCTGAGTCAATACAGGACAGCTTTTAAGACCCAATCTAGTGGGTACAGCCAGGAGTCACTACACAGGTGTGATCCTGTGGATAAAAACATAATGAACCAAACTTCTTAGAATCATTTTAAATTATACTGTTATTCTGAACAACTGGCTTCATGTCCAAACAGGTTGTTTTAATTGTTTTTATTTTGACAATATAAACCTTCTGAGTAAATGATGCAATGTTTGAAGAGCTTTTTGCCCGTTTTTATGGCATGTTCATCAATCACAGAAACAAGTTGGTAAACAGATAACAGGTAGTGTGAGAAGATGCTTCAAAGTGCACCTCCATGCAGGGTTTTGTGAGCATCTGTTTTGTATTTGATCAAAAGGATCAAGGATACACACACCTAGCATTTTAGGTGTTAACAAGTGGAGAGCTAATCAAGGAACATGTGTAATGTGGTTAAGAAGGAACATTAAATATACAGGCTTCTGTTCATTTAGAGTGTCTACAGAGTGCACAGATACACTTATGAAGGTACACAAACACACACAAGAAGTAAATGATATGTTTATGAATAGGTATGGATACTGTGTGCCCATGCTGTTTCTGTATTGACTGAAGAGGGTCAATTTCATGAAGGAAGCCAAGCCAGATATTTGTATAACTCTGTGTGTGTGTGTGTGTGTGTGTGTGTGTGTGTGTGTGTGTGTGTGTGTGTGTGTGTGTGTGTGTGTGTGTGTGTGTGTGTGTGTGTGTGTGTGTGTGTGTGTGTGTGTGTGTGTGTGTGTGTGTGTGTGTGTGTGTGTGTGTGTGTGTGTGTGTGTGTGTGTGTGTGTGTGTGTGTGTGTGTGTGTGTGTGTGTGTGTGTGTGTCTTACCATGAGCCCAGCAAGGCAAGTCATACCTCCTCCTAACTCACACACTGCGCCCCTGAAAGACAGATAGGGAGAGAGTAAAGAGAGATTCACTTCAAAACATCCAAACCTAGCAGTTTAGCACACACACACACACACACACACACCCACCCATGCTCACAAATACAGTACAGTAGATGCACATACACACACGCGTATGGTATCATGCCAACACATACACATACAGTAAAAACAGCAGGGTAAGAAATATCAATTCAACCATCAAGCTGAATACTGAACATTGAGAAGCACAAGCTCAATCAGCGGGACTCTGAGGAAACACACACACACACACACACACACACACACACACACACACACACACACACACACACACACACACACACACACACACACACACACACACACACACACACACACACACACACACACACACACACACACACACACACCAACACAGTCCTGTAGCTTGCATGCTCATTCAACCCCTCTCTCCATCCTATTCCTCCTTTCATCTCCCCTTCCCCTCCATCTCTCCCCCTGTCCTCTTTCATCCCTCCCTGCCTTTCTCCCTCCCCTGCTGACCTTCACTACGCTGCTCTGATCAATACCCCTCTCTTCCTCGTCTCCCGCCTCTTGAATGTTAAACCAGGAAATCAAAAGGGTGACGTTCCACCTTGAGTGGAAATCAAAGGTGCCTGGGTGCTTTTCAGCCGCGTGCCGCAGGGCAGGCCGGCGCTCAGCCGCCGAGAGCCGGGGAAAGAGCAACGCAGGACAACACAGCGAGGCATGGAGAGGCTCAGAATGACACCTCGCGCTTACACCGGTCACGGTTAAATTAGGGGGAGCCTTTCCACCTTCTGCTATCACAACATAGCAGGAAGAATATACGGCCCTCTTGCTGATTTGTATCATTTGTTTAAAATGCAATAGTAGTTCTTTATTTGAGCGGAAATGATTTTATTGTCACAACTATCTGAATTGAAATAGCAATGGACCCTGACTTTCCAAACTTTATTACAACTTCAAAAACGTCAATGCTGCTTTTCTGATGTGCTTAAATACACAGCTCGTTTCCTTGGTGACAGAAAGGCTTCAGGAAAGTAATTACTCACTTGAACATGTGGCGTTTCTGCAGACAGTAGTGAGCCATCACCTCTTCAGACGGCCACACACCTGAAGGAATAAAAGAGACCAACGCAGAGTTAGCGACTCAGTTACTAACGGATGTGTATCCATTTTAGCGACAGATCTTTATTTGCAGGCATTTACAGCGTCAATAATGTGACAAAGCGCTTTGATTCCAGTGTCTCAACATCAGAACGCCTCAATATTGATATAAAAACAATGAGTGTTCAGTGAAACATAATTGGATGCATTGTGTTTTCCCGTCTGTGTTCATTTGCTTCTCTTGTGGTTTCCACCTTGCCTGTGATCCAAGGCTTCTCTGTCCGTGCGTCTGTCTGTCCTAAATCCTTGCAACACACTCTCTCATTGGGCACTGTGTATGCAAGTGTGCGCGTGTGTGTGTGTGTGTGTGTGTGTGTGTGTGTGTGTGTGTGTGTGTGTGTGTGTGTGTGTGTGTGTGTGTGTGTGTGTGTGTGTGTGTGTGTGTGTGTGTGTGTGTGTGTGTGTGTGTGTGTGTGTGTGTGTGTGTGTGTGTGTGTGTGTGTGAGTGTGACAGGGGGTCCGGTGGGTGATAATCACAGCGTGCAGGCCTGTCTGGCTTATCACCTACTGTCAGCCCTTCTCCTTCTGCCGTGCATGTAACACACACTGACGCACACACACTTGCTGCTATTTTCCTCGTCTCTCCACACACATGCACACAAACAAAACACACACGTTGGCAGAAGAAGAAGTAAACATTCATTTGAATAAAACTTCAGCTTTTTCGCTTCTGGCTTTGAACAAGGAGGTTGGCGCCGTGTGTGTTTGTGTGTGTGTGTGTGTGTGTGTGTGTGTGTGTGTGTGTGTGTGTGTGTGTGTGTGTGTGTGTGTGTGTGTGTGTGTGTGTGTGTGTGTGTGTGTGTGTGTGTGTGTGTGTGTGTGTGTGTGTGTGTGTGTGTGTGTGTGTGTGTGTGTGTGTACATATGCATGTGTTTATACGAAGGAGTTGTTGAGAAAAGAGAATGAAGGGATAGAGAATGAGTTGGAGAAAGCCAAGCGAGGGAGACAGAGATAGAAAATGAGCGAGGTAACGAGAGAAAACTGGGGAAGGCGGGAGGGTGGGAGGAGGAGGAGGGAGAAAAGGTGGTAGTCGATATAATAAGCGGCTTACAGACGGTCTCTCTTCACCTCATGGGGCAGACATTACTGCTCTCTCACTCTCCCTCTCTGAGTCTATCACTCTCACCCTCCGTCTCTCTCGCTCTCTCTCTTTCCCCTTCGCTCCGGTCCGCCAAGATTAGCTCAAGCAAGCAGGATTTAATAATGCCTATTGATAAAATGTCCAAATATTCCTTTTCCCCATTAGAAAAAAAACACGCTTTCTACATCTTGGCCTGACACACACACACACACACACACACACACACACACACACACACACACACACACACACACACACACACACACACACACACACACACACACACACACACACACACACACACACACACACACACACACACACACACACACACACACACACACACACACACACACACACACACTGACAGCCAGCTATACTGTGTGTATAGAGAGTGTCAAGACACGTAAGGCTTAAATAAGGTGACATTTTAAATTTCATCTGTTATTCCCCTTCAGCCAGGCGCTTGTCACACAGCTAGAAAACTTCATACCGTCATCTGCCACTTCGGTGAGAACAGACACGTTATATAAACTGTAGAGAAATAGTAGAAAATATCTCAAAATGTGTTGCTTGTTGATGTGCACAACACAATATATACATACATATAAGTTGAGGTTTCAAATGCTATCTGGATTTGTGTTATTTTTAAATTAGGTCTTTGAAGGACAAGGCTGGATATATTCTATATTATGAGAACATATTCAACCATGATTTATTGTCTATCTCTCTATAGACTCCTAAGCCTTTTCGATCAAAAAAAATCATTCATAATGGGTCAAAATGCAAGGTTACATTTATACATTAAATGGCCATTTCCTGAAAGAGATCAAAATAGTCGTTTGTAAAGTGTTTCTTAAACAGGAGCCATGGATTTGAAAACACTTCTTTATTAGCAAGTGTAAGTACAAAACCACATATTCCCCTTATTCAAAATGTTATATAGGTTATTGACTCTATTCAATTTAAGTAGAATGTGGATTGACTGGGGTTAGGCACAGAGCAAGCCTCAGTGTTTCCCTGATGAATGCAATCAGTAATTGCATTCCAGTATTCACACGGCAGTCAGGAACAGATCATTAAAAGCTGCTCGGCTGCCGGACAGAGAATGGACACTAAAGCAACCTCAATCTGTTTAATCCTCCAGGATAGGTGTACGAGTGTCTATAGCTCCATCCTAAATGTCTCCCCTTCCCCCCTTAACTTTGCCCCCTCCCCTTGTGATTGTGTGTTCACATGAAATGTAATGGGGGTCCCACCGCACACCTTTGCCCTGGGAAATGACAGTTTAGCCCCTCCCCCCTGTTTCCACACATGTTCCACCATGACACTTGACATCAGGGGCCACCCGGCACATCTTGGGCAGATGAACAGTAGAGGGTGGTAATGCAACATTAAACCGGGGCAGATCTGCCACTCGGCAACACAAGCAGGAAAAGGATGGTCCCCCACACTGCATTTGCTATGCTTTTCACTCTGCTGTTGATTTTGTATGATGTGCACAGGTCACGAGTGGCATATAATTGGCTGTTGGAGTGGCCCCCATCCCTGAAGCTAAAGGGGAAGGTCTCAGAGAGGAATTTGGATGAAGCATTTCTCATTATATACAAAAGAAGGATGTTTTCTTTGTTCAGGTGGTCTAAGCATTCCTATGGGGTTTATGTAAGTGTTGAACCAAGACGATTCAAGGCAATCTGGCATAAAAAAAAAATTGTCAGTGCAATAATGTATATTCCTAACAGGTGCCTCTCTCCATGGCCTGTTCCTGTCCTGTAAACTCACTGCTGCTGCCCATACTCCCACATTCACTTTCTTTAATACAAAGTTATGTGCCTGTGTGTTCATTTGCGTGAGTGTGTGGACATGTGTGTGTGAGAGACAGCTTTAAGTAATAAAGCTCTGTAAAGCATATGTGAATCTGATGGTTAATCCCCAACTCCAATGACATTAACAGCCCAGGGTGATAGGAACTGTGTGTGTGTGTGTGTGTGTGTGTGTGTGTGTGTGTGTGTGTGTGTGTGTGTGTGTGTGTGTGTGTGTGTGTGTGTGTGTGTGTGTGTGTGTGTGTGTGTGTGTGTGTGTGTGTGTGTGTGTGTGTGTGTGTGTGTGTGTGTGTGTGTGTGTGTGTGTGTGTGTGTGTGTGTGTGTGTGTGTGTGTGTGTGTGTGTGTGTGTGTGTGTGTGTGTGTGTGTGTGTGTGTGTGTGTGTGTGTGTGTGTGTGTGTGTGTGTGTGTGTGTGTGTGTGTGAGTGATAAGTATGTGGGGCCTGTTTGTGTGAATGCGTGCCTCCCAGGTCGAGGTGCACTGTAGGAAATGAAGGGATCAGGAGTAGAGAGCAGATTATTCTTCCAGAGGATAATGAAATTATTTCTCACCTTCAATTAATGGATGAGGAAAGGAAGCATCGCAGGTGTGTGTGTGTGTGTGTGTGTGTGTGTGTGTGTGTGTGTGTGTGTGTGTGTGTGTGTGTGTGTGTGTGTGTGTGTGTGTGTGTGTGTGTGTGTGTGTGTGTGTGTGTGTGTGTGTGTGTGTGTGTGTGTGTGTGTGTGTGTGTGTGTGTGTGTGTGTGTGTGTGTGTGTGTGTGTGTGTGTGTGTCAGCTTTGGTTTTTGGTCTCAGGCACTGAACCTTGTCAGTGGTGTTACCCTGGAAAACCATATGTGAAGCTTATTGGGATCCTTGTTTACTCGCCACAGGGTTGGTTAAATGTAGGAATCACTTTTGATTTCAACATACCATGCAAGACGGCCTGCATAATTGAGTTCATTTTGCATCAGTATTGGCATATCCAGCCATGCAGTGGGTGGTTTGTGAACTACCTCTCTGAAAGGTCCCAATGTGTTCAGTTTGATGGGCTGTATTCTGAGTGGTTAAACATCACTAATGGTGTACCACAAGGTTCAGTTTTAGGTCCGCTATTATTCTCTATCTATATTAATAGTTTAGGTGAAAATGTCGAAGGAGCAACCTTACATTTTTATGCGGACGATACCGTTATGTACTGTGCAGGTCCCTCGATTAACGAGGCTGTTGTTAAATTACAGGCTGTTTTTAAAATTATTCAGGCTCAGCTCTCTGAGCTTAAGCTTCTTTTAAATGTAGATAAAACCAAAGTAATGCTCTTTTCTAAAGCTACTGTAAAGCTACAAATACACCAGAGACTGCTTTGGATATTGTAACTACGCAAGGAATACAACTTGAAGTGGTTACCTGTTACAAATACTTGGGTATCTGGCTTGATGACTGTCTCACTTTTAAATTTCATGTCAATAACCTGCTTAAAAAGCTGAGGGTTAGGCTAGGTTTCTTCTACAGGAACAAGTCCTGTTTCTCGCTTGAGGCCAGGAAAAGGCTCGTCACTGTGACCTTTTTACCTGTGCTGGACTATGGGGATTTGATGTATATGAATGCACCTGCCAATTACCTGAGCAAGTTAGATGCTGCGTATCACAGTGCACTGAGATTTTTGACAAATTGTAAAGCATTTACGCATCACTGTACCCTGTATACTAAGGCGGTTTTGCCATCACTTACTGTACGGAGGCTCAGTCACTGGTACTTTTTCATTTACAAAGCCATGTTGGATAAACTACCATCTTATATCGGCTCCCTGATCTCTCTGTGAATTGAAAGTACTTATTGCCTGAGATCGCATGCTGTG
Source organism: Pseudochaenichthys georgianus (assembly GCF_902827115.2). Taxonomy (NCBI): domain Eukaryota; kingdom Metazoa; phylum Chordata; class Actinopteri; order Perciformes; family Channichthyidae; genus Pseudochaenichthys; species Pseudochaenichthys georgianus. The sequence goes on from NC_047517.1 coordinate 32,260,680, forward strand.
GTTTTATTAAATGTGCCAAGTGCTAGGACTGTCTTAGGGAAGAAAGCTTTTAGATGTGCAGCTCCACTAACATGGAACAGTCTGCAAAAAGAATGGAAAATTACCAAGCTAGTACCACTACATGTTTTTAAAGCTTGGTTGGATGCGACAAAATCAGATGCTGTTGGTACCTGTACATGTGGTTAAATATGTAAATTGTAATCCCTGTACATTTTGCTGTGATGTCCTTTTGTTGTTCTGTTGTTTATGTTTTTATGTCTTCTTGTGGAACCTACTGCTGCAGGTCTCCCTTTAAAAAGAGATCATTGATCTCAATGGGATTTTACCTGGATAAATACAGGTTTTGAATTGAATTGATAAGGAGGCTTGTCAATTGTTTGTTTGCAACCGTTTTTTATAGTAATGTTAATGCAATCTAATCATAATCTCAATTTAGAAAATGATGTGATAATAATTTGTATTTGAAAGACAGGTTTTAGCAGAAATGGCTGATTTCTATAATTCAATGCTTTAACATTTAACTCTGAAAAGATTCCCAAAGAAAGTGATGTCACGGTGATTTTTACAAAATAAAAAAGAAACCAGCTGTATCAGTTGTGAGTACTGCAAGCGGTTGCACGCTTTCTATATCTCTTGATCATGTGCTTTCTTAGAAATCCTAAGGACATGCCTCATGGTGTGCGTTATTAAACTCAGACACAATGTAAACTGTAGTGGAGGTGGGATGCCGGTTGAACCAATCAGATATCTTGCTTGCAGCTACACGTTGAGTCTACTTTGCAGTGTTCTGGTTCTAAACCCTCCACCTCCTTGTGACCTGGGGGTGACCTGGGGAACTCCGCGATATATGGCAGCGCTAATCTGGCCACGGAAGCTGTCAGTAATCTCATGCACAGGGATGGACTTACCATCCATCCCTCCGTTTCTGCTGCTTATCCAGTTTGGACTGCAATGGCAGCAGGCCGAAAAAGGTCATCAGGTTATCCTTCCCCCCCCCACGGCTTCCAGAGGAATCCCTGACCTTTGACCGACCTGTGATCAGACGGCAGGGATGGAATTAGCTAAAGAGCTAATTCAAATATCTGGATCCAGTTACTATTTAGGGAAAGACAACCTTGAATAACTCACTAGCTAAGCCACGTTATGCTAACAGTGCTTAGGACAAGGCTATTACTCCTCAGTACTGAGAAATAATCACACAGCCCAAACACTTAACTTCGCTCTTATTTAAAAGATAAGAGGATCTGCTTTTGTGACCTTGTGCTGAAAGCAATATAAAGTGTTGCATTTATTTTATTTTTTAAACGTCTGCAAAGTTGAAGTATGTAGTAGAAAGGTTCAAAGACAGGCAGTGTATTGCAAGTCTGACATATGTATGACCTATGGAGGGGATTAAGTCCAGCCAAATAAGTGGTAATGTCAATTTTCCTCAGGGCAAAGAGAGGAGCACTTTGGATTTTGTTTTTCAATTGTTGATGATGAGGGGAATGAATGAGGACTGCTCGATTAAGACGTTTCTGTAGTCCAAGAAAATCTTTGGTCTTACATTAAAGTTTCTTCATACTTCTAGTGTAACTGCGTTTTCACCTCTTTGACTCTGCATTTACCATCACAAAGCTGAGTTTAAGATCAGCTGACAGCCTGCTTAACAATTTAATAACATGCCTTACTTATGTCAAGTGATGTATTTATAGTTACAAGTAGGGCTGCTCGATTATGGCAAAAATCATAATCTCGATTATTTGGGTCAATAATTCAGGATTATTAAAAACGATTATCCATTTACTTTGAAAACGTGAATTTATTGGAGAAAAATAATGTGAACAATATGTTTTGAACAGTTGATTACCCTGAACTTTAAGTATAATTCAACTGAAAAACGAATTAAAAAAAATAATAATTTGAAAAGAAAAAGTAATAATAATATTTAAAAAATAATAATAATCGTTTTATTTCGATTACGTTGTTTTCGTCATCGTTGCAAGCCATAATCGTAATTGCGATTAAAATATGATTAATTGAGCAGCCCTAGTTACAAGGCGCTGATATATGAGGCACTGCTGTTCCTTAACACAGCTTGCGATGTTGCTCAGTTTCCTATATCTTTGGGGAAACAAAATGTGTCTTCTCCGCCATTCTGTCAGCAGTCTGCGTGAGATCTCCTGCTGAGGACAGAATGCTGCTATAGCGATATATAAAGGATACGATGAGTAAAAGAACAGGAGGTTGATGATCGGAGGGGAGGAGAACGCAAAGTACCGTGTGGATGGGGAGAATGGGAACAATCTTAAAGGAGTGCAGATGAGCAGCGAGGAGGAGGAGGAATAGGAAGGGAGCAAGTTAAGCAGGAAGGAAGTGAATGCTTAATAAAACATGGGGATGATTACAAAAGGAGAAAGAAAAGGGGGAACAAGATGAAGAAGCAGAGGAGGAAGAGTGGGGAGAATAAGGCAGGGAGAAGAGAGAGAAGGAGGGAGAAGAGGGAGAGGAGGAATGGGAATGAGAAGAGTTGTACGAGGGAAGGAGGCGAGGAGGATGGCAAAAAAATACACGAAAGGAAAGGGAGAGAGACGGGTGTCAAGATGGGGTTAAGTGGGCCATGATGTTGCTTCGAGCTCGCACAAACACAAACTCTCACACTCTCACTATTACATACTGACACACACAAACACACACAGTGTCTTTCTCTCCCCTCCGGCCCAGCGTGTCTTCAGGCTCCGTTGCTCTCTGGCGGTGATCCGTCTCCACATTAAGCGAGGCCTCAGATAATTCCTAAGCCTCCTCCATGGCCGATCCAATAAGGGATAAGGCTCTCGGCTGGCCATGATCAACTGACAATCTGTCCTGTCACACGGCTACTTTAGTGGAGGCCAGGATTACCCCGGCCAACCTAGACAGGGTACACACAGTTCACAAGACCACGGAGCTGGTGTGTGTGTGTGTGTGTGTGTGTGTGTGTGTGTGTGTGAGAGGGAGAGAGAGAGAGGGAGAGAGTCAAAGAGAAAGACATACAGATTGAAGAAGATTGTAGACACAGGTAAAAGTATGTGTGAGAATAAGAGCTGGTTTCTGCATGTGGTTTTTGTTACCAGTGGTAGTTTTGGGGTTTCAAATTGACAATAAGCAGTGAGATGTCTGTGACAAAACACTACTTACTACTTAATTATGGTACTTAATAAAGGATAACACTTTTAAAGATTAGACTGCAATACACATTTGTATCTTTCAAAAGAGCATACATCTACAACAACACATGCATTAGTGGTGTGGGTAGGCTCCTGAACATCTGCTGTATTGCCCTTTAGATGCAGAACCTGACCTTGTACTAGAGTTAAATAATATTGTTATGTTGTAAATACAATAACCAATACATTACAAATTGTTTATTAAAGGTCACCTATTATGAAAAATCCACTTGTTCATGTCTGTTATACATCAACATGTGTCCCCTCTGTGGAAAGAGATTCTGGAAGTTTCAGGAAAAAAGATTCTCTCTCTTTTTGTCCTGATCCATTTCTATAAAAACCTGTCTGAAAATGAGCTGATCAGATTTTGGCCACTTTATGATGTCATAACGATTTGTTGGCTTGTGTAACCATTAGCCAATCACCAACAAGGTAACCCCCCCCCCCCCATCACCTGAATCTCCTCCTAGAGCACCATTGTGTTCTTTGTAACCACATATCTCTCAGAGGGGCGTGGGGAGGGGCTCCTTATTCTCATCTAAAGTAACAGACAGAGAATCAGCACTTTGGAAACAGGGCTGAAACAGAGGGGATTATGGGTAATGCTGCAATAATCTGTTTGGTGTTTGGAGCCAAACACTTCAGAGACATGTTTTGTATATATCTGAGAGCTGTGATATATTGATGAAAAACAGTATAATAGGGGACCTTTAAGTTTAACTGAGGAGTTGTGTCTAATTATCTTTTGAGAAGCTTCATAGATGCATACTGCTGTCACCTGATAAACGATAAAGAACACTTTCACTTATTTTATTTTCTAGTATTTCAGAATAAAATGGCTTCAAGGATCTCCATCCCCTGATGAATCAGAATAGTTCAGGTGACCACAAAAGATGTAACTATTAATAGCTGTGTGTTAAATATAATAGCAATTACAAAATCCTCATTCTTCCAGGCTGCTGTGTTAAACACACACGCTGTGAATAGACAGTTTAGATAGCCTATTCGCCTTTCACCAGAAGAGCCAGGCAATGCGTGATAAGCATCGACATTCTAGCCAACAGAGTCTGCCTTGGAGACACTCCTGATCCCTTTTTCCATTGGAATAGGCTCATTTTTACACATGCTCACACACACACATGCACTCACACACACGCTTGGAGGACTATGCAGGGCTTCGATAAGCGTGGCTCTTCTCTCTCTCTCTCTCTCTCTCTCTCTCTCTCTGAGTAAACATCGTTTTGGATTAGGCAGAGTATAATGAGAGCAGGGGGCTATCTGCCCACCACGCCCGCATTGTGGCCCCCCGCTCCTCTCTGAGGGGGCCGGGACCAATCTTTACTCTGCTATTTATCCCCCTCCTCTGATAGCTTACTTATCTGCTGCAAAATGCCAGGGCCTGTCTAACTGCCCCTATAACTGCCTGGTCCACGCCCTGCTGTCTGTCTGTCTGTCTGTCTGTCTGTCTGTCTGTCTGTCATCCTGCCCTCAAGCTTGCAAAAGCATTAAGACAAATGCATGACTAGATCTTATTTGATCGTTTCTCCACCTGTCCGTCAGCACGTCTAACATGACGGACTCTGTTCCTGAATGTCACCTGGTGCTGGATGCTGTAGAGAAGGACAGCACTGCAGCAGGGGTGATATTATAAAGGCAAAGCCATGTGTAATGTACAGCAACAAGGACACTCTTTGCAAAGCTATAGAAAATCACCACTTGTGGTTGCGACGTCTTCAATTATTTGAAGGGTATGTTTTGCTATTTCATTATGTACGAATAAATGTACATGTGGAGAGGTTCTGAGGGGGAAAAGCCACACTGCTTTTTAGTGATGTTGGTGTATACATCTAATTGATGGTATAGAAAAGCAACCAATTGAGTGTGAAAGCAGCAACCCCGATATTACAGGGTACTTTATATAAAGTCACATATCAGTTAGATTAAGAACTCACCGCCACGAAGTGTATTATTTCATACCAACCCTTAAAAACCAACACAAATGAGTGATACTCTAAATATACATCATTTTATTTCTATAGTGCACTGTTTTTACTCAAGTGCGAAGCAGTATGAGGACAAATTAGCTTTCTAGCTGTAACTGGTATTATAATATCAATGTTTTACATGCGCTGCTTCCTTCACCCAGCATGCCCTGTGCTTCTCATTGCCGATGAATGGAAGTAGAGAGTGTACACTTGATGTGAAATTAAATTACATCTGGTGCTCAACCATTGTCGGTACAGAGCGAGTGGAGGAACGCAGGGAAGTGAGGGTTACAGGAGGAGAGTTGAATAAAGTATGGTGAAGTAAAAATAAGGAGCGAGAGACAGCGGCGCAGAAAAACAGAGAGAAGGAACGATCGAATGAGATAGGAGGGAGTGAGATGTGGGGAGAGACGGGGGGAGGCAGAAACAAAGAGGGAGTTTGACATGTGGCTAATAGACATATCAGCGCTGAGGTGTGGGGTTTAGCTGGCAGACGAGAGCTTTGCAGAGCTTCATTCATTGATTAGCATACGGAGAGTGGCATGGGGCCGTGTGACAACCCCAGATTACACTGCACACACACACACACACACTGTAGATTGCCACAGATTGCATCTCTGTCCTTCCTTGGAGAAAGGCAAGGATGTCAAATTACAGGGTGTCACCTGCACCAAGCTATCTACTTTCTTGAATGTTAATGTATATAAACAATTAGGACAGGAGAAAGAGAAAGAAATGGGAATGTGGGTGATTGAAGAGGAGGAAAGATGGAGAGCCGAGGAATAAAGGGAGGGAGAAAAGAGTTGGGATAGTATGAGGAAAACAAGAGGAGAGACAGGGAGAGTGAAAGGGGAAGAGGAGGGGAGTCGGCGAAGGTAGAAAATGAGATACAGGTGCCGGGGGGAGAGGGACAGTTGAGATTAAAACGACTGATGAGAGGTTCTTGTTTCTGGGTTCACGGAAAAAGAATAAATCGATATGAGAAAGCATGACAGCTGCCACTGAGCCCCTCCCCACAAAATGAAAACAAAACAGAATCAAAGTCCAGGAGCGATATGTGATGATATGAAATAAATCATTTGATCAATATATATGCATCTCGTTATTTTGCCATCTTTATTTTACATACATTAAACTATCCACGCCTGTGCAAGCTTCAATTTGAATTTGAATGAATATCCAAACTGCATAATGTGTGAAAAACTGTTCCATTTTGTGTCACGTCAAAAACAACCTCTGTTTTTACAAAATCCGGTGCCCTGGGTAGGATTTGTTTATAAAAAAAATAAACAATTCTCAAACGAGAGCCATCTCCAAATAAATGAGATTGTTGGAGGCGAGAACACCAATACCTGAAGCTGTGTCAAGTCGTGTGTTGTTATCTGAGCAAGCCTGATTTTCCACATCGCATGTTAACAATAAAACAGCCAATTAAGATGAAGTTGTTCCAGTGTAGTTTCTTTGAACATGTCAGGTGACCTTTGTTCTTTTTCTTGTCTGGCAGCAGACTTTCTAAGAGTGATTTTATGTCCGTCAAATGTTTCAGTCTCTATTTGGATCAGTCAGCCACACAACACACTCAACACAGCATTTGGAAAACATCATTTGGTGAGTGACCCTCTGCCGCTGTCATCCAGTTATAGATAAGACTGAGAGGAAATGATAGGACAAAACTCTTCACACACTCTCCATGACTCAGTATGAAGTGTGTGAGTGTGTGTGGTTTTGGGAGAAAACATGTCTACCCCTGTGTGTGTGTACTTCTGTGGGTCCATCAGGGTGGTAGAGAGCAGGAACCGATTACGAGCCGTATGCCAAAGTTATCGAAATTCAAAAAGGGATGCGACGGATGTGGGGGAGAAAAGGATATACTCAGAGTGAGAGTGACAGAGCGGGGGAGAGGGTGACAGAGGAGGGAGGCAGAAATCACACTGGAGACTCCAGGAGTCTGCCCGACGACTGCACTGATGCCTTAAACATGAGACCCAGATTTCCTATCTCGGTGAAGAGGTGCTGGGGGAAGAAGAGAGGAGAGGGAGATGGGGGAAGACATAATATAGAGGGGAGGTTATAGGGAGCATGGGGAAGGGTGTGAGAGGTAAACAAGAGGGTCCAGATCTGTTTCGGAAACACGGACGGTGCTGCTGAGGACAAACTGTCAATGTAACTGTGTAAATTGACTTTAATGTTACAACCTATAGCAATCCATCAAAGCGGGGTCGTATATGTCCGCAGTGATGTTTGTCCAGAGGCTGCCTTGCTCAAATGTTCATTTTAGTGTGTGTGTTTTTTTTATTCAAAACTGCAACTAAGGATTGTGTTTTGGTATCAATTCATCTGGAAATGACAAACTAATCATTTGGGTTTTCAAACGTCAAGAAATTGTGACCATGTCCATAACAATTTCTAAAGCACAAGGGGACACCTTGGAATTGCTCAATATTTCTGATCAACGGCCCAAAACTGACACATATGAAGTTTAACGACGAAAGAAAGGAGCACATTGTCACAACTTGAATAATTCATTTGATCTCATTCACTTCGCAATATTAATAAATACTTTTAATATACATGTATTGATCGTGGATTGGTATTTTCTGATGGATGAATGTCGTCTCATAGTTATACACTGTAGGACTGTAACTGTGCTAAAAAAAGGGGAGAATTTTTTATTTATTCAACAAAGAAGCAGCGAAGGAGGTTTTCTGTCATAAATTAGCAAATGTGAATAAAATAAGTTTGTGGAATAAGAACTCTGTAGGAGATAACATTTACACTTCTGATTTGGTACACAGGCTCTACAGGAAGTCATATGCCTTTTGTTGAATACAGTCATAAACTGTGTTCACTGTGGAGATCCACTGATTGGCCGCCTGCAGGGTCACTCTCGCACCTGATTGGCCACTTAGTTTCACGTTTCAACCAACATAAAGCTGGCCGATTTAAATTTCCTAAGGACACATTTGGTGGTTTTAATGTTCAGATGAGCTGTTTTGGTTTGCTCTACCTTTTGTTTCAATTGTATGTCGTTTTGTTAGGTTCCGTCTACTCTCGTGAAGTTGTTGGCTGTTGTGTAACCATGTTGTATATACATTGTTTTATATTAAATAAAAACATTGATGTTACTTTAATATGTAAAAAAGGAAACACTTTGAGTTATTCTTCAATACACTGAAACTTTGACAGATGACTTGCGATTAATTCAACCACTGGACTCACCGTTTAGGCTGCCATGTTGGTGAAAATAGTCACATTGACGTTGACTAACTTCAATCATTTGTCCATTTCTGATCTCTCGTCTAGCTTTTCCAGAAATGTTAAGAAGATCTCAACATTGGTTTGGACATTTGACAAGGAGGACAAGCCAAAGCAACATGTATGACTTGATAGTGACTAAAACGAAAGACTGAAAAACATGAGGCAGGATTTCTGAGCAGAGACGGGGGTGAGAGTATTTTATGAGAAGGTGCGAGCAGCGAGGAGGTTAATGGGGTGGACGATGGCGAGTTTGTGGGCTGAAGTATGGATGATTCAACCGGGTGTGGGCAGTGGTGGTGGGGGAGGAGTGGTAGTGGTGGCAGGGTGTTAATTTGGGACGTTCAGAAGTGGAAAGAGACCCCCGGGGGCTCTCTGTCTCTCTCTCTCTCTCTCCTCTGAAATAAACTGCACTGCGACAAACTCTCCATGAGAGGCCGGCGAGTGCGTGCTCATGTGATACAGCAGTGTGTGTTTCTGACCGTGTGTGTATTTGCATGTGTGTGTGTCGGGCTGCCTGAAGGCTCCCTGTGTGCAGGCGTTTCATTGGAGAGGCAGATGAGCAGGGCAGATATCCCGGGGCGGCCTGGCAGTGGCCGGAGCTTTATCTGAGCTGAAATGATTTTAGCACTCCGTTTTAGAGCACTAACCCAGGAGCAATGTCACCCCCTCCTCCTCCGTTCCCTCCTTCTTCTCCCTATCTTTCTTTCTCTGTCATTTTCTCCACTTTTCTGCTACTTATTCTCCTCTCGTCTAGACTCAGAATCAGACACATGTATCGCCAAGTAGCTTTGCACATACAATAATATACCTTGGTGTAGTTGGTGCATACATAAACGCAGTAATAGAAGATAAATTGTAGGAAAAGGACCACAAAAAAAATATATAAATAAAACTAAAAATATAGAGCGATATTAACATGAAATAAGATGTACAGTAAATATGACAGAATACTCAGAATAATAAATTAGAATAAAATATTGTAGCGAAAAGTGAAAAGCTGTGCAACGATTAAAAGAGGCTTTGTATATAAATGTGCACAATTGGGAGGGTTGTGCAGGACTGAGAGTACTTCAATGAAAGAAAGTTTGTGGGAGGGGTGGGAGGGGTCGGCCACATATCTGTTTTTTCTTTGTCGATATCTTGCTGGCTACTGACTTCTGGATTAGGGAGAAAGAGTGGGAATGAAAAAGAAAGAGAATGACAACAGAAGTCAAAATCCCTTCTCAATTATTTTCTGAAACGTTGATGTGTCGGATGTGTAGTTTCGCCTCACTTTTCCCATTTATTTAAAAGGTTATTGTGTCTTTTTTAATATCTGTGTATCACTGATTGAAAGTATTGGAGAGATTGACACCAAATAAATTCAAGGGCTACAACTATCTTTCCAGCAAATATTTTCATGAACAATAAATGTGCAGATTAGGTGTTTTATTTATCAATTGGACTATACGATGTCAGAGAGTTTTGAAATTTCGCTAAAGCCTAAGGTGACCAACAATCCTAAACCAAAACATTTAATTTAATATAATTAAAGACCAATAAAGTTGCAGATTCATATTCAGTCAAGCAGGTGATACAGTAGATGCACAGGTCATCGCTCTCAGCAACAGGAGGAACCATGGCCACTTTGAAATGAATAAAACAAACAAAGAATCGAAAAGTCATATTTAAAGTTCAATGCCTTTTAAATAACACTTTACGCCGGTCACATGAACTGAAATGGTGTCGTATGTCAGTTGGTCCTCAGCTGAATCCGCTGTTCGGGAACACTGACATTAAGTGGCGTTCCGTTGCATTTTCCCAGCAGGAGGTTATGCATTCAGACGTTTCTAGTTGTTAGCAATGCTACATCACAGTAGGACTAATCCAGGTGGAGCCTCCCTTCCCCACAATTTCCAACTTCACCAGGCCCCTATGTATTTATATCCGATACGAAAAGTCATATATTTGACGCTGGTCTCCCGCAATCAGAGCCATTATCACACCGGGTCAATGGCTAGATCCCACCAAGCAGCAGCATAAAGTGCCTCGCCACCACCATCAGTGGTCGACACTCTCCCTCTCTTTCTTTCATTGCAGTTACCTTGACTGCCACATGGAGAATTAAGTGGTACTACAGGAAAATGCTTCTCGCTGAGCTTAACTGCATTACAAGAACAGGTAATACACCCTGAGAGTGTATGAGAGAGACAGGAAGGGGATAGAGGGTGGAGGGACAAGGAGACAGAGGGGGAAAAGAAAGGGGGTCTTAAGTGAATTGTCAACTCAAACGCTCTAATCACATTGAAAGCTCCGGACAAAGAGCACCCACGGACATCAACGGAGCAAACCCCGGGGGCAACGAAAGGCCACTTAGCCCTATCTGACTCCCTCTCTACCTCCCTCTGTCCTCTGGCTTTCTCTCACTGGAGAGGCAGGCCTCTTCAAAATAATACCTTTCACACACCTGAGGGAGGAGGGGGAGGGAGAGCGACTGGGGGAGGGAAGAGGGACGCAGCAATATTAGTTGTAGAGCCATTAACTTGAGTTTTCTTTTAATCTTTTTTTTTAACATGATTAAGAAATCTAAGTTCATTCTTGACTTTGAAAACAATGAATTAAACATACAAAAGTAGCACTTTTAAATCATGCAGCAGTGCGTACAATGGTCTGATTTGTTTGAAGTGAATGTGTCAGCACTTTTCTTGTTGTCTTTAGATTGAATCTTTATGGTTTATTACACGTATTGTACGTCACTTTGAATAAAAGCATTACCTAAATGTAATGTAATGTACAGCAAACAGGACTGGACTATATTACACAGATGCTTGCTCCTCAGGAGTTTCTCACAAAGACCCTCTGGTCCCCATGTGGCCCTCAGCGGCCCTGCAGGTCCTCCTCTCTCCATAAAGCCCATAGGCAGATCACCGGCTCCCTGGGGCTAGGCAGCCATGATGGCTCTATTCAACAATCCTGCTAATGCTATGCTGATTGTCTGAGCACAGCTAGCATGTTGTGTGGCTAAGCACGGGTCATTTCCTCCTTTCCCCCATGTCTCTTTTCAAATGCCCAGGCGGGGAGAGCTTTCACTGGGGCGATGGGGAGCCACTGATGGCGACAAAAGATGGAGGTGGTTTTTGCATGCGTGAAGTCAAACTGTAAGTTACAATGGTACACATATATGCACAAACACATGCTCAAAGAAGAAAATACGTCTACAGAATCCAAAACACACAACAAAGTTCCCGTGCCCCCTTCAGAGTGAGTTCATTGTGAAAGGTGACAAAGGAGCGCTCAAACAGCCATGCTGACACATAATGGATGTGGCCCCTTGGTCCACTACTTATCCTACCATAGAAGTCCTCCTTCTCCTCTGTGTGTGTGTGTGTGTGTGTGTGTGTGTGTGTGTGTGTGTGTGTGTGTGTGTGTGTGTGTGTGTGTGTGTGTGTGTGTGTGTGTGTGTGTGTGTGTGTGTGTGTGTGTGTGTGTGTGTGTGTGTGTGTGTGTGTGTGTGTGTGTGTGTGTGTGTGTGTGTGTGTGTGTGTGTGTGTGTGTGTGTGTGTGTGTGTGTGTGTGTGTGTGTGTGTGTGTGTGTGTGTGTGTGTTCACATACTGTATAAGCTCTCACTCACCTATGCGCTCTATATAAAGAAAGATAAGCTATGATGAAAACATGTCCCATGTTGGTCCTGATCAAAAAAGAAAGAATTGTAGTTATTTATTTCAGATCATACGTAATCTATTGTTCATTTCTGTACACTGCATTAAAGGCCCGTTTCCAAAAGAGAGATGATACATGAAGAAATCCTGTTACCTTTGATTAACACCTGGAAGAATATGAGAGTTGTTTTGGTCTCTTTGACAAGTTATTACTATAAAGGAATGCACTTTAATGTGTGATTCAATGAGTTAACTACTGTCTTACACACCCTAAACAATATGAGGGTTTGTTTGCATGCCAAACAGACACCACCTTTACATTAATTGGAGGTAAAAGCAGTGAAGAACAGAAAAAACTACTGGAGGCAAAACAGCTAAAGTGAATGGCAGAAACGAGAGAACAGGGGAGGGAGGACAGGGCATGGAAAAAGAGACTTTGAGAGTGGCAGAGCAGCAGAGAGTGAAATGGAGAAATGGAGAAGGGCAGAAGAGGTGGGACAACAACAAGAAAAAGACTACTTTAACACCTAGTGTGCGTGAGATTGTGTATCAGTGGTCTGACACTAAACCCAGGCCACACACGGAGCATGGCACTAACTGGGCACAGAAGGTTGTAATGAATATTTCATACAAGAGATTGGAACTGATATAAAATGGCTCCCATGAAGTGTGTGTGTATGTATGTGTATTTCAGCTATTGCCTTGACCAATGTGAAAGAAGGATGCAAAGAAAGTCTGGAAACTAACCAGATTAAAGTGCAATGAGATTGATTAAAGATAATCCCTTAAAGGCGGGCTAGGTAATTTCGGAGAAACCAGCTCGAGTGCGCTAGAATTTGAAAATACACAGCCGGAAAAAATCTACCACTTCCTTACAGAGCCCCTCCTCCAACACACGACCGCGCACATGGCTTTTTCCAGCGCCACGGCTTCCACAGGTGACGTTTTTGATGGATTCTTTGTCAAAGCACGTCAGATATTCATTGCTGTCGGGATGTTAAGAGCATTCCATGGAATACAACACGTGTATCTCGAGCCGGTTTCTGAAACTTACCGACCCCACCTTTAATATTTGAATAGTAAATGCTATATTGTAGTGTCTTTGTCATTGATCTCCATCTCAGAAGGGTTTGTTCGTTTTGCGTTCAGCTATGCAGGATTTCCAAGAAATTATGAAGTTGAGGTGTTCAAGCTTAGTTTATAATTTGTGTTTAAATGTTGTTTTTATCGCAAATTTGAATGTATTTTAACAGGAATATTTAATAGATATTAGAGAAGAAATTGTGATTAGTTCCCTTCCTAAGACCAGCTTTTAGCTCATTATAACACATAAATAAAACAACTAAATAAAATAAATATATTTCATCTGCTTTCAAACTCGGTTTCGTTACCGCACTAGTAGCGCTTACCAAGTTTTCCAATATCTTGCTGTTGATGTTCGAAAACCCAATATTATTATTATTATTATTATTATTATTTAAACATGATCTGGGTGTAAATTAAGGAGATTAAGGATTCAATTTGGCTCAAAACTAAATCGCAGTCTATATAATCAAATGTGGGAAGAAACAGACGTACGTGTAATGGGCTGGTGGAATATGCTGATGGAACTGATAGGATAAAAAATGGCGCACACACACAGTGAGGATTTTTTTTGTTGGGTGATGATGTACTGTAGGGTTGAACTGACTTGCACTGTTTGATAGGGGACATCAGTGACAGAGGCAGGCAGACAATAGCCAACTGTCAGAGCCTTAAGATGAATGGGAGGGAAAGGAAGACACACACACACACACACACACACACACACACACACACACACACAGTCAGGGTCAGTAATTGAGTGGGAGGGATAAGCTCCTCTCATTCTTTCTGTTTGCCTGTCCCCCCTCGCTATCTCTCCCTCATACACCCACACACCCACACACTGTAACACACCAGTCACCCCATCATCATCCAACAAGACCAATTTGTTGCCACGAGTTACCAGCAGGGGCCGGGACAATGTCAGCTGTCAGTCAGAGCAGACGGGCCGTCATTGGTTTGGCGATCACCGGTGGTTACACATGATGCTGCTTCGTTAGTGAGACGATTTAATCAGGGAGTCTACACACACACACACGCACGCGCACGCACACACACACACACACACACACACACACGTGTACATTTGCTAAGCAAAAAATTACTTTTTCCCTCACATATATCCACGCAAAAGAGCACAAACAAAGACGCACATGGCCTTGAATAAAAAAGTAATATAAGATAGAGAATAAAAAATGCATTGGCGCTGCCCCGTATCAGACAAAACAGAGCGACATTGAGATTAAGCGTCATACTGCTGAGAGAGAGAACAGAGATGGGAATAGTGAAAGGCCAGATATCATACATTCATTTTAAAGAGGGGTGGGTGGTGATTGAGCGAGCAAGGCTGTGAACGAATCTGTGTGTGTGTGCATGTGTGTGTGTGTCTTCATCCCCCTACGGCCCTCGGGTCGCAGCGGACATATTGACACAAAATAAACACTGCTCTATCTCCCGGCCTGTGATTTCTACTACGGTGTCAAGATAAGTCCGGGCCGGTGGCATCTGGGTGACTGTTTCTCTGCCTTTGCATGTCTGCTTCTCTCCTCCAATCTAGTCACAATGCTGTTGCACCACGACTACTGTAAAAGAGGGGACAAGACAGATGTCATGCTATAAAGAAAGAAAAGTCTTCGGAGCTATACAGTCTGCCACCTGCCTTTTCGACCTGTAATACTAACAACATGCTCACACTGTTAACAGCACAAAATACTCTTCTAAAAAATGTAACTAGAGGAGTTTTAAAATCGGATCAGGATTCCAAAAATGTACTCTACAAGATTACAGACCAGATGAATAGACACGCGATCTGTAACTGTCTGACTCTCATGCTGTTGCAGCTCCCACATTATGGAACGAATTGCCCCTCCAGGGGGGTATACTGCGAAGCAGGATTTTCGCTTAGCCGGCTAAATTCAGGGAAAACTCCGGCTTTCCGGTCATCTGAAACTGGTTCTCTTTTTAGCAAGCTAGATCTCCATGGTAATATATGCTAAGCAGCTAAGCAGCTAACCTGGTCGGGACCAGGTTAGGTTGCAGGCTAAGAGCTCAACTCAGTGAAAACACCGCCTGCTGACCAATCAGAGCTCAGTGTGCGGAGTTTAAAGCGATCAAGTCAGTCATATTACAGGAGAAAGGAAATACAGAAAAACTGCCGTCGCAGGAAAGACGGCCGGCAAAAATCACCGACTGTGTGAACGTGAACATTAATAGAATATCACCTCCCATCTTCAGAGCAATCTGACTATTTAACATTAGCGTTAAGAAAGCTTACTTAAATATCGGCCACAACATAAGTAACCGGATCAGAGTACATTAAGTACAGTCCGCGGCATATCACTTCATAATGTATCATATATCTCCTGATCTGAGTCAGCTGAGCCGTATCTGGCCGTGCAACACTCACAGTGTCACATACTGTATGCAGAAGTATTATTTTAAGCAACACATTAAGTTGACGAAACACTCGAGACAAATGTAATTGAAGTCAGATCGTGTTTTAGACGGGGCAGTGATATCATAAACCTGTTAATGTACGCATTCAAACACTTTTTCTTTTTCCAGCTGTATTCACCTTGCAGGTGCAGCTCTGAGGCTTTGATCCTGGATAAAGTGTTTAAGTCATGGATGTTTAAAGTTTAACATTTTTGACTAGTATTAAAGTTCACTTTTCATTCAGGAAGTATGACGCTGCGCTGTCAGTACGCTTCTCCATGTTTGTGATTGGTCGAATGCTCCAAATACCACCCCTTTCATGTGAACGCGCACCTAACTAGATAGGACACGGCTGGCTTGAGCGATCCACTTGATAACCAGCGTCGTAGGACAGTTTAGCGAGAGCGCGTATGTTTTGGATTAGGCCAACCGGCTAACTCAAACATATCCAGGTTAGGTTGAACCAGGTTCGTAGCATAGGCCCCAGGTTAGACTTGCTCCAACTCGGCCTGTTTTTAAATCTCGTTTAAAAACCCACATATTTTCCCTGGCATTTACAGACCAGGTGACGCTTGTGCTTTTACATTTGAGTTTTGATCAGTCTGTGGCTTCTGGTCTCGTGTTTTACATTTGTTTCATGTCCTGTTTGTTTTCTATGTATTTATGCTATGTTTTTATACAGTTGTTGTTCAACTCTGTTGTTTTTAAATGTGCTATAGAAATAAAATGGATTGGATTGGACACGCACACACACTCTCTCGTGCCTGTTGACTTGTATCAGCTTAAAGTCTTCTCCTTTTCTCCTGTTTGTTGATTGGTCTCATAATCTTTAGAGATGAACCTTGGGACCATCCAGATGTATTAGCTTGAATTAGTCTGGGCTAAACCATGCATGGCTTTTGTTTTTCGAGTGTTTATTCTGCAGATTTGTCAAAAATCTGTCCTGCTGCCTTCAGATGGCTGCAGGAATGTAATGAACAGGAGTTCTTTTGCCTGTCTCCTTCCTCTCCGAGGGCCACCACCAACACCTTCCACCCCTCTCCTCCAGAAATGAATATTTCTCATCACCATATGAATATTGCGGGCGTGACAAGTGCGTGTAAACACACAAAGGCGGAGTGCTCAAATCCACTCACTGGGAGCTATTAAGTCGTCAGGCGGCACAGAGAGGCTGACAGAGGAGAGAAACAGTGTGCATGTATGTGTGTTTGGTGACAGGAAGAGAAACGATGTGGCGGGCCGCCGAACAGAGCAGCCACAGACAGAGAGAGAGAGTGGACAGGCAGTCAGAAAAAAAACAAGGAAAGAAATTGCTGGCAGACTGCTAATTTTACTTGTCGCAAAAAAAAACACCCAACCCGTGCTCAAACTGTCAACGTCACTGTCACCTCAAAACCTGTGTGTGTGTGTGTGTGTGTGTGTGTGTGTGTGTGTGTGTGTGTGTGTGTGTGTGTGTGTGTGTGTGTGTGTGTGTGTGTGTGTGTGTGTGTGTGTGTGTGTGTGTGTGTGTGTGTGTGTGTGTGTCTACAGTAGGACAGCTGGGAATAGGAAGTGTGTGAGTGAATGGGGTGCATAGGTAGACGAAAGGCAGAATCAATGTCTGTGCAGATGTAGGTGTGTAAACAGGGAGAGCCCTTTTCAATATATGGTGGGTTAAAATGTGTGTTACAAACTCACAAGGAAATGTGCAACCACAAACAGATATTCTCGCCAACTTCCTCGCTGACTTGCCAACTTCTTCATATCCGATTCAATAATGTTGTGTGTTATAGAGTGTGTGTGTGTTGTGGGTGTCTGGGAAGCAGCAGGATGTTTCTGCTGATCAATGAAGAGCTTTCCAAGGTGACTGAGCCTCGTCCATCGTACGCTGCTTCGCCTGTTCTCCTCTTTTTGTTTCCATCTCAAACTAACTCTTTCCATTCCTCTGAGATTCATTTTTTCCTTTTCTGAGACATGACTAGAAGTTTAAAAATATATATTTATAATTCATATTGACACACTTATTTCACCCAGTAAATAACCCTGAATAATGATTCAATGACTTCAGCCCAACCTTAAGTAACCTTGTATTCTTATCAAGTGAATTGATATAATTTACCATCTATCTGCTACGTACTGTAAGTTGAACCTGTTATTCAACCGGTATAAGCACATCCATAGCATGGGCGTCGCAGCCATTATATGAGAGTGGCACAAGTCCCCCCCACCTTTTAAAATGATTAGGTTAGACCCCCACCACTTTTATTATGCGGAAAGTCTGTGAATCGGTCTATCCACTCGCCACTCTTTGTAGAGCGCTGTGTCAGTGCGTCATTATCAAATCCATTCCACTTGCTTATTGTGAGAATGCCCAAATCAATGAAACTCTGTACCATGTTTTCACTGCTACTTAGTACCAAGGCAGAGCCGTACACATGAGCCGTATACATGCTGCGTACACATGAGCCGTACACATGCTGCGTCTTTTGTGTAGCTGTTGTAAAATTATGCGCGCCACAGTTTCCACGTTGCGATGCTCAGGCGCTAACAGTTCACGAGCGTGCTCCACTAGCACCCGAATATAAGGCGCTGTTATTAAAGAGGTGGAGGGAGAGTCCTCTCCAGTCAGACTGAGGGCCCTTCTCACTTCTCTTATTTTTCATTTCCTCGCTCCTCGGTCTCGGTCTCACCGGAAGTTGATTTGTCTGCGCCATCTTGAGTAGCGTCCCAATGGCCTTATTTTTGCCAGAGGAGCGAGCAGCGATAATGGAGGAGCTATAACCGAGGAACCACCAGACCATCCTCCGATTAAATCCTCAGACACTCGCCCCGCCCCCTTACTGTGTATCGCTCACTGATTGGACGAGGCAGTGCATGCACTGATCTGATGCTTCTTGACATGAGAGCAGTTTCCCAGCGGAGTGAAGAAAACACATGAACCTCACGGGAGTCACTCCTCAGTTTATACTGTGTTTTGTTTCAATTAATGTATCATTTAGTTACACATATGTGATATATCTGAACAACAAAGGGGTCAAAAATCATTTTCCTCATTTTCTGGAAACATTTTCATGATCGCTTTTTTCGTTTTACATTTTCATTTATTGTCATTTCCAGTCAGTCATTAAGTGCTATTACAATGTGTTAGTGTTAATGTGCTACATATTAGGGATGCACGATATTGGTTTTTTGAAACCGATACCGATAACTTCCTGCTTCTCAAGACCGATACCGATAATTAAATGTACCTGTAGTTTTTGCACACCTGGTGGTAAAAAAAGACTAGCAGTGAGCAAATGACATGAGCATTACTACTATGAACAAAACAAAGCCAAGAACAGTTTTGACTCTTCAAAGTGACCATATTTATTTTCCCAAATAAAGTTCTTGCCTTTTTCAAAAGCCAAAAACCATCCTTTAACCATGGGCAATAATTTAGCGGCTTTTGCATTTGACAGCCTCTCGTGCTTTAATCTTTTAATTTTCCCTTCGGAGTAATCACAGAGCAATAAGGCCATTAAAATAACAGTAGTGACATTCTTTGATTTGAGGGTCAACTGGGCTGTTAGACAGATTTCTCGGAGCAGGCGGATACAGCTGTGACGCCAGGCGCTAAGTGGGCCAGGGGTCTATCAGTCCGCGGATCTGTTGGGCTCGTAACCTGCGGCGACAGGTCCTTAACGCGCCGCGCGGACAGAGCCGTAACAGATGCCCAGCTAAGTGCCTGATTAAAACTTAATGTGCAGAAGGAGCTATGTGCGAATGTGTGTTTTATTGCAAGTGTGTGTGTGTGTGTGTGTGTGTGTGTGTGTGTGTGTGTGTGTGTGTGTGTGTGTGTGTGTGTGTGTGTGTGTGTGTGTGTGTGTGTGTGTGTGTGTGTGTGTGTGTGTGTGTGTGTGTGTGTGTGTGTGTGTGTGTGTGTGTGTGTGTGTGTGTGTGTGTGTGTGTGTGTGTGTGTGTGTGTGTGTGTGTGTGTGTGTGTGTTGCTCAGCGTTAGGGAGAATATGAGATTGGCGCCAGCCCTCCAGCGAGAGAGGGGCCATGCCAGCTGCTTCTCTCCCCAGAGACGGAGCCCTGAAGCTGGGCAGCGAGGCAGCGAGGCACTAGGGGGTGATGGCACAGTCACAACACAAGTGGCATATGTGACGTGACACTCCACTTATCAAATGAGATTTCATTTTCTAATTATAATACACCTCCATACACACCAACACACACACATGACATTCCCAGACAATGGTTCAGCCTTTGAAGTCAGGTCCAAACCTAATTTTGACACAAAGCTGAAGAATAAATAAAGCACAATGTGAACAGTCTGTGCAAACTATTAAAAGGGCCAAAGGTCAACACTGCTGCTAGCAATTCTGGAAGTCAAAAATGTTGATGTACAGAAACCTTAAGCCTCGCTGATATCTGCAAATCAGCCAAATAGCTACACTGTGGGATAACTGGTTGGAATAAGCTCCTGACTGTTGTCATTTGTAAAAACATGTAAAAGCTGATTTGACCGGTCACCAAACGTCTCTACCAGTTACTTTTTGCAATACCTTGCTGCAGATTTTACAAATTGTTTGTTTAAGTTGTTATTTTACCTTTTCCAATGCAAGTTTGGTTGGAAATGCATGAACAGAATCTG
This sequence comes from Pseudochaenichthys georgianus, assembly GCF_902827115.2. Classification (NCBI taxonomy): domain Eukaryota; kingdom Metazoa; phylum Chordata; class Actinopteri; order Perciformes; family Channichthyidae; genus Pseudochaenichthys; species Pseudochaenichthys georgianus. The sequence goes on from NC_047517.1 coordinate 32,280,881, forward strand.
CATTTTCATGAATGCTGCATTATTCAAACGTTAAATGAACTTAGCTCTCCAATCCTTCAATGAACACAGGTTATTAATGCAACAAATATGTCTTCAAAACGAACTAGGCTTTCATGAATGAGACCGATTGTGCGCGTGTGTTTGAATGTGTCCAGGAGGTATGAGTAGCTTTGTGGGTCAACAAGCCAGAAGCCAATAATTTACCCACTGACAGAACATTTCATCTGCCTATCATCCTCTCCCTCCGTCTCTCCTTCAATTCGTCTCTCACTGATTATGCTGTCAATACGGTGCGGATGAGAGGAGCTGACAATTGACCAGCCTGGATCAATATCAGCTAATAAGCATGTCAGGAGAGAGGAGAAAAGAGCAAGGAATCGACTGCGAGAGAGGGAGACGGAGAGAGAGGGAGGATGAGTGAGAAAGTGACAGAGAGAAAAAGCCAGTTTGATCCAATTCGGCTGCTTGGCGTGTGGAGGTGTAAGTGGGATGATTGGTCTGTTATTGCTGGTTTAATGTTAGGCAATCAGAGCCCTAGTGGTCTAGATATCAACAAACATCCATCAAATTGTCCCTTCTTCTTCTCGATACCACCACCTCCGCCTGGCCCCGCCTGGACCCCGACAAACAATACGACAACAATGAGAGTCGGGCAATGGTGAAAAAAAAAACCCCAGGGAGGTAGAATTGATAGCCTCGCACTCGCCGCACGAGCTGAAAGAAAACACGCTTGTTTGGCGGCATTTGTTTGTGTTGAAGAGATTTATTTTATTTTCCTTTATTTCCAGCATTTCCCCCTCACAGAGGAGCGCGCCGCTGTTGATGGTGATATAATAACACAGTCAGGTGTCTATGGCCAATTCCCTGTCATTTGGACTTTTGCGTAAATCACCATGTATTTTTCTCTTCTTTTCTTTTCTGCTTGCTTTATCTATTTCACCGCTCGGTCTTCCTTTTTTTCCTCAAGGTGTCATTTTGTTTTGCTCAAATTACCTTTTTTCGTGGCCTCCCAGACGCCACAATTGCTGATGTTGTATGGATACTGATGGGAGCTTTTCTGTGTGAATGAAACACTGCTACTGGCACAACTAGTCAACACAACTTAGTCTAATACTGCCCATTACAGGAGGGATACATGACTGCTTTTAAATTGACTGAAATGTTGTTTGTTTGTTTGACTAACTACCTGATTGACTGAATCTGAAAGATTGCCAAGTGACAGAAAGACAAAAGAAATTGAACATCATTAAATCATTAAATCATTCAGTGTCCCCGCTCTGCAGGAAATAAGAATAAGATAAAGTGCTGATTTGTGGGGAGAAAAAGGAGGCAGTTCATGGTGTATTTGAATAAAATGTGTTTATCGCACGTGGAATAATTTACATTTTGCCACCTTTTTTCAGAAACCTGATTTTCTGACAAGGGGAGAGGATTTAGGTCAAGATCATTTAACAGAGGATGGTCCAGATTGGCTCAGTATATTGAACCGTAAATTGTCGATGTTTAACAAGAAAGGCTTCTGCACACCAGTGATTCAGCCGGTCACCTTGATAACGTTGCCCACTTAGATACAAACAAGAAAATATATATGTTTTAAAACCCTATCAACTTTCTGTCCGTGTTAAAACATTTATTTAACCTAAAAAAGCAAATGATCGTGCTAGCGTTACGTTTGTTTCTTAACACAACAAGGACAAGTTGTTAGGAATAGAAACACATATGCAAGATGTTCATTGACAACATATTTTGTATTTTGTTTTTCGTCAATATCTGACAGTGGCAATCAAACAGCCTAGTTAGGGTTCGAGCAAGATTGCTTTCTTGTTTAAAAATGTAAAAGGTCAATGGTGACATAAGTCATGTTGTATTTAGCAAAAAGCAAAAGCTTTATTTAACCAAAGCTTAGCCTAAATCTAACAACATCACAGGGTATTGGACATCAAGGACAAAAAGCAAAGTGTCCTGTTATCCGATTACGCAGTGGGACTGACTCCCGAGAAAAAAAACATTGTCAATGAACATAATCTATATAGCAATTACTTTAAAACCTGCAATAGCATTCAGTTGTGCATATTTATCCTATATATCATGATACAACACATTTATGTTTATTTATTTTTTATTTACCAGCAATCTTTTCTGTTCATTCAGATCTGAGCACGGGAAAAATAAATGTCTCGGAGGACAGTTCTTGTCTGTTCCAACTCCAACAAAGTTTTCCATCGGCTCCCTGTCTGTCCTAACACATGCTGTCCCCTGCCAGACATGTTAATGGCCATGCAGAGCCCCCTGCCTACACATTCAGCCGGTGTCCCTGCTAGGACGTGTCCTGTGCTCCCACCCATGCTGATTGCAGCGTGAACGTTCTGATGAGTGATGGAATGAAGGGGCCGGACGGGGAAGTGGAAAAGGAGGAGAGCGGCGTTCTTCTCATTTACATGTTTATAGCTCCGCAGTGGGGAGGGGACAGCGCTTGTTTGCGTGTGTTGGACGGACATGTCCAATTATCAACCCTGTTGTTTCCTCCACAGCACTCTCCGACTGCTCAACATGCAAACGCAGACGCAGACACACACACACACACACACACACAAACACACACGAGAGCCAGCTGTGCTTGCTGGCAGGACGAGCTGGTTAGTGTACTGCGGGCTGCTTGTGAGCATAAGGGTCATATGTCATATGGCAGGTATAGAGTCAGCTGTGCTCCAATGACAGCTGTGTGAGCGTGTGTGTGTGTGTGTGTGTGTGTGTGTGTGTGTGTGTGTGTGTGTGTGTGTGTGTGTGTGTGTGTGTGTGTGTGTGTGTGTGTGTGTGTGTGTGTGTGTGTGTGTGTGTGTGTGTGTGTGTGTGTGTGTGTGTGTGTGTGTGTGTGTGTGTGTGTGTGTGTGTGTGTGTGTGTGTGTGTGTGACAAAAAGAGGGTCACACACACAAAGAGAGAGAACGGGGTTAACTCATAAACACCAGACCTCCTGGATGAGACATAACATATGCCATATGGCAAACATACAAACTCAAGCATACCTAATGTGTTATTTCCATGTTAATGCAATCCTCTCCGTCCCCTTGGCAACAAGAATGATTGACAGAGCAGGAAAGGTTATAGCGGGCACGCAATAAATGTTGAGATTTTTTGATTTTTTTATACCAAATGCATCTTTTTAACCCCTTCATCTCAGAAATGCACATTCATGCACAAAGATAACAATGAGACAATTTATTCAAGTGTTTCCGCCGCCCCAAAAAAAAATAATCGAAGACCCAAAACGTGAGCGGCAAGGAGGCTAACCACACACTCACTCACGTGCCATCTGATAGTCAGCCTCTCATCTCCTCAGTCCTCAGCCCCCCCCCCCCCAACTCCCTCGCAACTCTAACAAACACACACACACGCAGCGTGGATTGGAGGAGAGAGAATATTAAAAACAAACAAACAGAGAATTGACTTGCTGAGAAGAATTACAGAGAGGCTGATTACATCTGACCCCTCACCTCTGCTGTCAGAAAGCGCTCCTCTCCCCTCTCTTGTTCCCTCCTCTATTTGTGTGTCAACTCTCACCCCCCCCCCCATCTCTTTTCTACTTTGTTAACCTCTGGCGTTCCTGCGCGAGATTTTCTCCAGGAATTGTTTTGTCATGGTCGAGGCTTTTGGTTTGCTTTCTTGGAGAAGAGACTTCCCCAATAATAACTTCTACATCTTTATATCTGAGGGGCTTTATTGTGCTATGTTAAACAGGAGAGACAGAAAGGTTAAGATGAGGATTAATGAAACTGGAAAACAGATTTCTTGTAATGTCTAGAAGTTGGAAACGCTGAATCTGAGACCTGGCTTATGGCTCGTGTGGGACATGAAGAGCTGCCTGATCTGTTAAGTGACTTAAATGAGTAAAGCCACTTAGAGCTTCTGATACACGATTGTAAACAGGCAAGCTACCTGGATTATGAGCTGGGTAGTGAGAGAGGTCGAGCAGGGAAGTGCTCCCTTAACCCTGTCAGTTTCCTGTTTTTGTTACATTACATTGCATTTAGCTTTTATCCAAAGCGACTTACAATAAGCTTGTTTGACCATAAGTTATTGACATATCAGCTGCAGTGCCCCTTTAACCCCGTGCTCCTTTAACCCCGTTCAGTGGGATCCTTTGGGGAAGCTGTAACATAAACCCCTTAAACATAGAATAAGGAAATGTCCCCTTAACCTTTTAAAGTGGGGGTTAATGTAAGCCCTAAGTGAAACTCTGACTAGTTTAATAAGATATGGGCAGTTTGCAGGACAACAGCTTTAAGACAATGAAACCTAATTCTTGAATTTAAACCCCAATTAACCCAAACTTGACTTTCTAAACCTCAATTATATGTGAGGCAGATACTATGTAAGCTATGATGACTCCTACGAATGTCTAGCAGTGAGGAAAAATTCACCAAATAAATAAATCGACTAGTAAAAATATCACCGTAATTGTTTTTGGTTAATCATAGTCTCCACATTACATGTCACTTGTTAGACGCTTTTATCCAAAGCGACTTACACACTCAATACTGTGGGCAATCCCCACAGGAGCCATTTGGGGTGAAGTGTCTTGCCCAGGGACACAACAACATGCTGACTGCAGTGGGGTTTGAACCTGTGACCCCCTGAACCGAACACATACGCACTAGTCCACTGCGCCACACGCCCTTCCACAATTCTTCCAGCAAATATGTTCTAGTAGATGCTGTACCATATATTACATTAGCAAAAAAAGTAGGAAATTATTTAAAGGTCCCATGTCATGGCCATTTCCACTGATCATAATACCATTGTTGAGGTCTACTAGAATAGATTTATATTGTGCAATTTTCCAAACTCACATTGGTTTCGCATACAGCATCTCTGTAAACTACGTGTATTCACTGAATTTCACTCTCTGCCTTTAACGGCTCGTTGTAGCTCCAATAGCTCCAGCCGCCACCCTCCCTGTGAGCACAGTGTGCTCTGATTGGTCGGGACGTTGTGAATCGCGCTGAGCTCCGTGGAGGTGTTGTTTCCTTGTTTAGCGATACACAGCCAAACTCACCCTGAGCACACACAAAGTCACAGCCGAAGTAAAAACAATAAGTGTGGCTTGATATTGAGTAAGAGAAAGGTTGGTAAACGCTGTGAGAACGGGTCTGCAGAGAGAATTTCACCGCGATCCCAACTGTCTGTTATCAGCCTGCAGCCAGGGAGGAGAGATCAGCAGAGCTGCCTGCACTGAGTGTGTGAGGAAGTCCGTGGATTGGTCAATTTGGACCAATCAGCGAGGGCTTAACGTAACGGCTCCACGGACGTAACGTAACGGCTCCACGGATTGGTCGTTCCGGGTACGGTTGACATCATGCGTACCCGGAAGAATCAAATGGACAGTGACGTATCTCCAACGAGGCGTTTTGGGGAGGTATTTTCTGTTTCAGGGTTTTTACTCTGCACACCGTTTACATGCATAAAAACCTTCATAACACACAAGGGGACGGGTACTAACCGGAAAAGCATGACATGGGACCTTTAATTTAATTTATGATGTGGTCGTTGTTGGTTTACCAAGTCAAAATCATTTTACTACTCCTCAAACAGAAATGTCACATACATAAGTTAAACAAAAGTCTGAAACATAAATCTGACATAACATATATATTTTTTAAGGATAAACCTGGGAATAGTCTTTATTTGTATGCATTTCAACTAAATTAAAATATGTCTCTACTTTGTGTACTCCTCTACTCTGCAGCATACAAAAGGTGTTGATTGGAAATGTTTAGTTTATAGAGTATTAGTTGGAGCCTTTTTGCAGATGCAGATTCGTAGGACCGACCTAGAGCTGCTACAATTTTGTCAACCAAACGATGAGCCAATGGTGAAAAAAAGTAGAAGCCAACGATTTTGATAATGAATAATTGCAACAAGGATTAATCTAGATCAGGCTTAGGTAACACTGTAAATACACATTATGATTCATAAATGTTGTGTAATTATGAGTTATACATCTAGCTTACAAACCCACACATTTGTCTCTTGCACAAAACCGAAGAGTTTATCCACAGAGTTTCTTTAGCTGAGGGACTTCACACTGGTGGACCTGATCAGAAACATATCACTGGTGCTCAGCTGTCTGAATCCTCTGACCCAGATTGTTGGGCCTGGAATTCCTTTCCCCCTCACCCTCTACATCTCTCTCGCTATCTCTCTCACACACACACACACACACACACACACACACACACACACACACACACACACACACACACACACACACACACACACACACACACACACACACACACACACACACACACACACACACACACCACACACACACACACACACACACACACACACACACACACACACACACACACACACACACACACACACACACACACACACACACACACACACACACACTCTGTTTCTAATGACAACAGTGTGATAGTTAACTGCTGCTGGAGTGGAGTTGCGTTGGTGTGGCAGGGGTTGATTTGGCAGCAGTCACAGCTGAAAGGCTTTTATCCTGCATGGTAGAAAGCACAGAGATGGACATGCACAAGGACCCCTGAGACACACACACACACACACACACACACACACACACACACACACACACACACACACACACACAAGTAGGGAGTAGTGGCAGTCGAAAGGACTCTACTCAAGTGTTTGTTGCAGAGAAAAAGAGAAAAAGTGTCTGGAAGAAAAAACTCAGGATGATGTTACTGTATGTTGCTAGGAGATAAACTACTGCCACTTCTTTTTCTTTTACCCAGAGGGCTTTGCAACAATCTCTGGGTCTATCGGTCAGTGTACAGATCAATGGAGCTCTTCAGACCGCTGCTCTACTGTATGACACCACATCAGGACACGCAGGAGCTCAGACGCAGACAGAATCGTGGAGGAGAAATCAAAGAGGTTCAGAAAACAAAACTGTACAGCGCTTTATCCTAACCCTCATTGATTTCATTTTAATCTTTGCTTTGTTTTCAGGAGAAATGCGCTTAACAACCCAAAGATTCAATGGCTTTCAATGCCAGAGCAAGAATCAACCTAACACACCTTATTAAAATATGTTGTCAAACGGCGGTTTTGAGGTGCATCAATCCAACATGTGTTTAGTCTGATGACTTTGGTAATAAGCAAGTGTGAAATTATGCAACTGAGTTGACCCAGAGATCAGAGGCTAAAGAGAGAGGCAACAGAGATGAGACTATGAAACAGCAAACCAGTTATCTGGCTATTACTGAGTTCATTCTCATTATCGTTAGTTAGAAGTCCGGGGTCGTCCTTTTAATCCTTGTGCAGACAGTAAACACATGAGTATACAAATGATGAGGGGAAACGGGAAAGTAGAGCAAGCAGGCGGAAAAAGATGGACACAGAGAGAACGGCACTACCGGGTAGGTTCTGGTAGGTTTGGAAACTTTTAGCTTGGATCATGGAAAAAACACGTTTGGTGCTCGGAGGAGCCATGCACAAAGGATCTGCTGCACTGCCCTTGATTGAAAACAAGTGAATAACACTCTAAAGGTCAGGATGTGATGCCAGAGAAGAAGATAAAGGGTAGTGCAGGTAGATTCCAAGCCGTCACGAAGTGCGCTGGACGTTAAAGCAAATTAACGGAGTCCTCATCTCCAACGCTTTACCCAGTTCCCTCTATACATCCAAGGTGGATCCAGGTCATACTATGCGCACCGTGTTCATGAATCCTCAATACTTTGTTTTTAAGTAAAGCATCTATGCACAAACAAAAAGGATTGGAAACTCCCGGTTGAGCATAATTCAGTCAGCGCTAACGTGTTTTTTGTTTTGTTTAAATGGCAACTTGTTCATTTAAAGTTCACCTTATAATTCGACAGGAAGCAGGATTTCCGTACATTTCTAAATTCATTTCTGCTTCAGTCCCTACGAACACGTGCAGAGCCGCCGCGGGGAGTACGGAGTGAACCGAGTGCAGCTACAGGGCCCATCTCCTACACTGTTTCTCCCTCGCTGGTTTGACTATGGCACTTATCTGCCTACTGCAGAGAGGAGAGAGCAGATACCACACAGATGAGCTCCAGTGTGTGTGTGTGTGTGTGTGTGTGTGTGGTGTGTGTGTGTGTGTGTGTGTGTGTGTGTGTGGTGTGTGTGTGTGTGTGTGTGTGTGTGTGTGTGTGTGTGTGTGTGTGTGTGTGCGTGCGTGTGCGTGTGCGTGTGTGTGTGTGCGTGTGCGTGTGTGTGTGTTCATACATACTGTATTTGCCATTCAGTGTACTGCACAGGAGTGTGTCTGTCTCCCTTTACCTTTTCCACTTATCTTGACATGCAAACCCCTCTGTGTGAAGGTGTGAGATGTGAGTAGTGGCGTCTGACTGCGGGGAGATTTGAACTGCGGTAATATTCAGGTTTGGGATCCCTCTCTCTCTGTAGGATTAACCTCAGATGGGAAAGATCTGGCCCGCAGACTGTTGACAAAGCCACAGTTGCATATCATACAAGAGCTGAGCAAACGTATGCCAAGTGGAGGCCAGACCTTTCATAGGTATATCAGAGAGAGTACTTCAGAGATGTGCAGTGTGTATATTATGCACTGTATGTCATATCAGTCAACTGAATAAAGCCACTGTACCTTAGCGAACCAGGTTTATATTGCGTTGTATCAATAAATGGTGAATCAAATGACTAATTAGTGATCTACAGAAAACTTATCCAATATCAATTTGATAATCTCTTGCTCATTTCAATCATGTGTAAGTAAACTTAAGAAATGTCCTGCTCGTCAAAGGTGGGATTTGCTACTTTTTATTGTTATAAAATTCGATTGTTAGTTGGTAATAAAATGTATCTATAGGTAGATGTCGGCTCTGGGAAACTGTGATGGTTATTTTCCACTTGTCGGACATTCTCAAAACCAATCAATTAATAAAGAAAATATAAGACTATTATCTATATTAGTTTCCGTGGAGATTGGCTTTGTTACCGTGTATAAATATATAGAAATCTAATGGGAGTTAATTCCTTATACACAACATACTATGCCCATATAGTTAAAACGTAGTGCCTCAGGAAATTATCCCACATACCTAATGCACGTAGAATAGAAAGCATACAACCCACTGGGTGGTGAAGGGAAAGGGAGATTTGAGTCATATTTTGTAATAAAAAGTTGAACAAATAATGTATTCTGAACACATATTTCATGTTCTTGGAGAAGCCCTATGGTCATATCTCTATTGTGAGAGTCTGTGAGTGATTGTGTGTATGTATGTGTGTGTGTGTGTGTGTGTGTGTGTGTGTGTGTGTGGGTGTGTTGTGGTGTGGTGTGTGTGGTGTGTGTGTGTGTGTGTGGTGTGTGTGTGTGTGTGTGTGTGTGGTTGTGTGTGTGGTGTGTGTGTGTGTGGGTGTGTGTGTGTGTGTGTGTGTGTGGTGTGTGTGTGTGTGTGTGTGTGTGTGTGTTGTGTGTGTGGGTGTGTGTGTGGTGTGTGGTGTGTGGTGTGTGTGTGTGTGTGTGAGAGAGAGTTAGCGGAAGAGAGAGGGACCACTATGGGTCATCCGTCCATCTGTCCAGCCAACGGTCAATTTGGAGCCAGAGAATGGAGGCATTGAGTCAGGTAAATGGGTGGCGAACACAAAGTCTGTGTGTACGTGTGTGTGTTTCAGACACATTGAAAAGGCAATGGCAAGTCGGACCAACTCCATCAATCTGGATGAATAGGGACATCCAGGGATGAGCGGATGGAGAGAGAGCTGGAAGAATGGCAGAGCAGAGGCGGAGGACGTGGAGTGACAGGTGGAGGTTATCTGTCCTCGGAGGGAGAGGAATGGGAGAGAGGGAGCTATTGTACATTATTAGCTGGCGTACAGTAAAAAGACCTCATACGTGCACAAACACCCACTGGGCTTCAGTAAATAGACGGTGCCGTCAGAGATCACAGTGCACTTTCAACAGTCAGTGCATGTGCAGCTATTTCCTGCACTGTTGGAACAACATTTTAAAAGCAGATCCTGGAGCCGTACTAGATTGTCTCTCCAAACCACATACAGAGGCATGTTCTGTACAAACTGGGGCTGACACCTAGACAAAAAGTCATAACGAACCTTTTAACATTGTTTATTCATATTTATTTTTCATGAAAAAGTGACTTAACTATGGACCAAAAGTGATGTGATTTTGAGTAATAATACTGGCACGGATGCTGTAAATGAAATGGTTAATCGATTAGCAGATCGATAGATAGTTGTTGAAATCGCTTAAGTCAATACCAGAGTGGTTTCAGTGGGAGGTTTGGTCAGACACAATTAGGTAAAACCACTGTTTGTCTGCAGACCTGAGGACTACTTTTTAAGCTGCAGCAAGCACTTCAACAATAATTAATAATGATATTAAGATATTTCCTTGAGGATTTTCTAAAATCGGTGGTGGGCTCTACACTGGAACAAATGCTGCTCCAAAAACAAGTTAAACAATAATGAAAGTTGTTTTCACTTGAAATAAGCACAAACATCTGCCAATAGAACAAGTGAGAATTAGCTTGGTAAGGTTTCTTGAAATAAGAAGAAGGGATATTTAGATAAATCAGATCTTGTAATTAGCAGGAGAACTCATGTTGAACTATATTTGACCAGAAGCAGGAAATGTTGTGTTACAAAATAAGCCACAAATGCTCAAAGGTTTTCTGTTTTCTGATGTTAGATGATGATTTTCTAATAAATACGTAAAACAAATATGTGTTTCATCTGAGATACAAACTCAAAATAAGATGTTTTGACTTAACAAGATGATGCATTGTCTAAAAACAAGACCCTATATCTCACTGCAGTCTTACCTCTGAAGTTATTATGTCTTATATCAGGTGTATACTGGGCAAGATTTAGAGTTGTTGTAGTGCATGAGCAGCTATTCTATGTCTGTCTTTTCAACAGAAACATCTGCTGAGTTTAGAGCTGTTATTTATCCAAAGAAATTCATAAAAACCAGTATGAGCTCGTCAACGTTTTGTCTTGAAAATTATTTGCCTCTGTCGCTCCATTCTCAATTCTCCCATATAAATCAATCTAACTGGTTTTGTTGATTTTACAACTGAAGAAATGGACATCAATAAGCCCAACAGCAGGTCCATATAAACCTGAGACTGTGGGCATCTAACCCCAAACCATCAGATAGCAGTGATGCGGAGAAACCCGGAGAGGACGGGTGCAATCTAGGGGACAGTTTAACTGCACACATAATACGGCTCAGATAAACAGTCAGGCCTGCACAAATAGACTCAGACACATATATTCATACAAATATCCCAGATTAGCGAAACACTCGTCATAACAATTAACAATAATTATGCTTCACAAGCAGCTCCGAAAATAAACTAGCTTGCCATCTCTGTTTCTCTGCGGCTCAGAATCAGCCCGATCTTCCCTCGTTTCCTCCTCCTCCTGCGGGGTAGTAACTTTTCATCTATGTCATCTCTCTCTCTCTTTCTGCCTCACCCTCTCCGTTCCTCGGTCTCCCTCCCACCTCGGGGCCACTCCAGTCTAAATGGAGTGATTAGTCTAAAGTGGGTGCTGTCAGTGAGATCATCCTAAGATAGAGTCCTATCTGGAATGACCTGAGCCGACAGCAGACCAGCTCCGGAGAGACAGAGGGAAAGGGAGACACTATTAAATGTTCCATTTGTGACAGCTGGCTCCGGGCTCTGCCTCCTCTCTGCATCCAGATCCAACAACAGCTCTGAGCTGTGTCGCTCTGCGTACAGTCAATGTGGAGGGTTAAACAAGGAAGTGGGATAAAGGAAGGAAGGCGGATGAGGAGAGGAAGTGAGGTGAGGGTTAAACCGCACTAACCCTCGACACATTAACGAAATAAATCGAGACATATGATCATAAATAAATACGCTGGGTTTAAAGATTAGAAGACTTTGGCCTCCACCTGTCTCTTTGTCTTCCACACACACACAAAGGGACAAGGACAGAGCGTTACAATAGGCTGCAGAGGGCACGGGCTGACAAAAGCCATTTCATCACGGGTTAACCTCATTCACACATTAATCTGCCACAATAGCTTCCTAATCACATAATCCACGGAAATTATACAGACAACACCTTTAAATTATGATTGCACAGCTGGAGGGAGGGCGGATTAACTAACAGGAGCGAGAGGTGAGTGTGTGCCGGTGTGTGTGTGTGTGTGTGCAAGTGTGTTTCAACTTTGTGCTCATAAAGTTGATGTAAAACCATGATGTGAGCTGGTTACACACACACACACACACACACACACACACACACACACACACACACACACACACACACACACACACGTGTTAAGGTTTGTCTGTATTATTTGTGAAGTGAGCATAACACTTTACCTCTCAAAAAATATCTCTGTGGGATGCATTGTTTTCCGTGTGTGTGTGTGTGTGTGTGTGTGTGTGTGTGTGTGTGTGTGTGTGTGTGTGTGTGTGTGTATGTGTGTGTGTAAACATCATTATGTTTTTTATGTTTGCGCCTGTTTAGAAATGGAAGTGATTCCTCCCACTTGACAACACATAACTGCACTAATCAGGACGGTGTTAAAACACTCCACATAATGTATGATCTCACACACACACACACACACACCTACACACGGCCACAAATACACACACACTCTGCACTATTGAACAGATGTATGGGCGAAGTGACCGATCAACAACTTGAGTGTTTTGTTGTACAGAAAACCACTTCTCATTAAGGTCGTGTTACAAACAGTGGTTGACCTGTGTATGTATGTGAATGGCTGCAAGTGGTCCCCCGTATGTGTGTGTTTGTGTGTGTTTGTGTGTGTTTGTGTGTATGCGGCAGCGTGAGTGTATAAATAAGTAGGTGCAACCAAACAGTTGACGTTTGAGTGTGTGTATCGAGTAACACGGTGCCACAGAGATACGTTTCCCTCCCTATGCATGTCCTCTCGCAGTCATCCAAATTGTGTGTGTTAGTGTGTGTGTGTGTTTCTAAAACCAGGCTCTTCAGTTAGACAAGGTGGGATTAAGAAGAGGGGATAGACTTTCAGGGGGAGAGAGAGATGCTTCAGAGAGCCCATCACGTATGCATTGAAAAAGTCTTCCTCACTCCAATTATTCAAGAGCTGCTGTTTGCCAGAAAAGGGATGAGCGACGGGAAGAGGAGCCGAGAGAAGAGTCAGATGGTGGATTAACACGAGGTTAGATGGCGTGGGTAGGTTTACCAGAGCAGCGGATTCACAACGCTGCCATGAGAATATGTCTGAGAGAGTGTGTGTAGGTGGATAAAGTGAGTAAAACATCGAAAGATATATAAAAAGGGATAAATAAAGAGAGACCGGACTACTCCAGCAGATAATAAGTGTCAGCAGGTAATGAGCAATTGATCTTTGTCGAGAAAAGACAAGAAAGGCAGTCTCGATTTAAAGTGGTAAAAGGAAGAATGGGGAAATGGAATATGATAAAGAGAGGAGCATGTGCTGCAAACACTTCTGAAATCACCAGTGATGCTTTTGCTATCAACTAATTGTATTGGTTGCCCTTTTTCCCTCCAGTTGTATTCCTCATGGAGAAGATACCATGCTACATTGGGAGAACCAGGTCCCTCTGAAATACTGTATTGACAATGCATTACACATTTACACCAATTAACAAAAGTAATCACATTCACTGCTCCTTATAAATGTACCTGAATGTTCATTCACACAGTTGGGTTTTCCTTGACTAAGGACATTATTTGTGTAACTTGGATACATGGCTTTAATCAACAGTTCTGTAAATCTAAGATTCCGCACAGAGAATCATGCAAAAGCACAACTTCAAGTCTTCTGTTTAACGGTACGTCCACACAGCAGCTTCAGAAGAAACTTCCACCGCTTCCAACGCTTCTCTGCCCATTGACTTTGAATGGGGATGACGTCACTTTGCCTCGCTTTTCGCCGAACTGCATTGTGGGGGAGCGAAGCGAAGATTTCCAGGATGTCCAGGATTTCAAAGTTGAGCAATGTTCAACTTTTGAAGCTGAGCTGGAAGTGCTAGCCAAACAAACCGCGTGTAAGCAGGGAGAACCATTCACCGTTCATTTCCTCATATTCCAAACGAGACATTACGGAAGCAAATCACCCGGTTCTTTACGACCAGAACTATTAACGGGATACAAACCGGAGGAACCAGGCATGGAGGGAGGTGGCAGAGACAGTGGGTGAAACTGGTAGGTTTTCGCCTGTTTGGGGAGTTTATATATATATATATATATATATATATATATATTTATTGCTCGCATAAAATCCCCGGGGTTTTTTGCTTTGTATGTCGGGGGCGGGAGATTCATGTGATTGGTTGTGGGTCGCATTGCTCGCAAAAAATCCCCAAGCTGTCAGACACGCCCAGCTCCAAGATTTTCAAGATTTTTGAAAAGCTGCTGTGTGGACGTACCGTAACGGTGATCTGCTCAGAGATTCTTGGATACAAGTCATTCAGCATGAAAAATGGAATATTCCCTTAACATACAAATGTTGCACACAGGAGAAAGGAGTAGAATATTATAAAGCCTTGTGCGGAATGCTTTGGCAGTACTATGTTTAAAATGTGGTCATGACTCATGCCTATAAAGCCCCTTTGTATTGTATTGTATTGAGAGTGTGTCCTCTCAAACTACCAAAGCCGGGAGAAAAAGTCCTTAATTTTTTCGTTACGTTTATTATTTGTATTCTTATGTGTTTGGTGTGTTGTACACTCTTTAATGTGCACGTTATACAGTATGCATGCGTTGTCCTTTGCTACAGTACAATGGCTCGGAGGGCACTGTATGGGTTGTTGTTGAAGAAAAGAAGCATACTGCATTGTGATACAGCAGGAGGGAAGTCTGTGTGTGTCCTCGTGGGGTGGATGGAAAGTGTCAGAGGTGGTTGACACAAAGCCTTGGGAAGAACACACACCTCAGATTTCACAAACAGACACGATAACCTCTTCTTCGTCAGTGCTGAATATCGAGAAAAAACTCACACAACTTCTGCCATTCGCCACATTTCATTCAACACACAGTCTGCACCGTTTCTCCCCTTTCAACCTCTCCGATTAGTTGAGAAGGAAGCAGGATCTTTTATGATGGCAGACTTAAGAGTATACACACATCAAATAAACATACACACAGCTGCACACAATCCTAAGCGGTGAAAGCTCTCGCCTGCTAGCTAATCAGATTGTTCTTGCTGCAGGCTCGCCTCTAAACATATAGAGCCATCGCCCGCGTGTTGCTAAAAGCCTGACTTAGTCCTGTTGAATATTGCATGGCGCTAATGTTCCACAGCCTGGCACAGATTGGTAACACAGTCTCCTGGGTGAAGTGGAGGTGGAGGGCTTTGAGAGGGACTGAGATTGGAAAGAAAGGAGAAAGATAGAGTTGTCCAATTCCCCTTTTTATTTGTGTTTTTTCAGGTTTCATGTGCGTTTCTTTGTTGTTGTGTTTTCTCTCTTACTCTCATTCGTGTGGGACATCCATCTTTGATATATCAACATGCATTCATTAGCACCCTATGACTCAATATAAACATTAAAATAACTCTTAGGTAACTGTATATATATATATATATATATACACCTTTCAACTCCTCGCTAAACTGATTTATGCATCAGGGTTGGATGAACAACTTTAACCTAAATAAAAACTAGTCTTACGTTTAAAATGTTTCCTGCCTAAGAATCTGACCAACCATTCAGGTCCAACTGTAATATTGTCTTGACTCTACAGACCCATTTGTTAGGAACTCAAACTGCACTGAGGTTCAGCCCTAAAGCTGTCACAAGTTGAAACTAACAGAAAAGTTATTTGATGTACAATTAGTGTATTTAAGGGGGAGGACAGATACTCATATGAATCTGACATCCGACCTAATGTCACCCAGCTTTAAAGCACAGTGTGCAGTGGTGTGGTTTGGTTTCTTAAAGATTACAGTCCCTTTTTTATCCTTTTCTTGCTCAGAAACAACGTTGACACCTCTGTCGTTATAACCTTTCAAATATATACTTCCGTCAGTCCGTCTGTCTGTCTCCGTCACTTTCTACCCTGTTTAAATATCTCTCATGACTGTACTTCCCCCTCTTTATCTCTCTCAGGGTCTTTCTTCTCTTTCTCTATGTGACATGTCCTGTTAGCATTAGTGAGGCGGTTAGCTGGAAAACCATCTGTTTCGCGTTCCTCTGTAGCCCATTATGTGGTTGTCTGACTAGAGCACTCACAAAGTACGTGTGCACGTGAGTGTGTGTGTGTGTGTGTGTGTGTGTGTGTGTGTGTGTGTGTGTGTGTGTGTGTGTGTGTGTGTGTGTGTGTGTGTGTGTGTGCGTGTGCGTGTGCGTGTGCGTGTGCGTGTGCGTGTGCGTGTGCGTGTGGTCGACCAAAGTAAAATAGTAAAGTAAAAGTGGTAAGGTATAAAAACCTCTCCTGATTGCTTCACGAAAACAACTGTACAGTATTGAACAGGGATCTGCAACGAATTCAGTATGTATCTGGCAATGTGTGTGTGTGTGTGTGTGTGTGTGTGTGTGTGTGTGTGTGTGTGTGTGTGTGTGTGTGTGTGTGTGTGTGTGTGTGTGTGTGTGTGTGTGTGTGTGTGTGTGTGTGTGTGTGTGTGGTGTGTGTGCGTGTGTGTGTGTGACAAAAAGGTATGTCTCTGTATAATGAGACAGCGGGATCTTGACAATGTTGATTTGGAAGCCCCAAAGGGTGCCTGAATCAAACACACAAACACACACACACACGCACACACACTAGGGGGGAGGGCCTCACCAGAAGACGGTGTGTTGTTTTATCAACACAAATCACATCAAGTGATTAGACACAGCACAGTCACCGTGGAGACAGGTGGGAATGGCAACAGATGATGAAACAGGGCTTCCATCAGGAAATCACACAACACACACACACACACACACACACACCAATCCCATATGCAAGAATGCAAGCAACACAGGCTCTCAATCAAACATAAAGCACACACAACACACCCTCTCTCACACACACAGAGGGATGCCATCAGGAAATCAGCAGCCAATCAGAATAATTTGACTGGGATGATGACAGGTCTGTCCATGGACCAATCTGCCGGAGAGCATCGTTATCGCACACACTCACACTCACACACACACACACACACACACACACACACACACACACAATGACAATAAATCATACGTGTGTATTCAAAAGCATCACCTGCAGCTCAATTCACCGTACCCGTGTGTGTTTTTGGGTCCAACCTGTCTGCTTTTATGTAAGGTAAGGTAGTGGGCATGTGGCTGACCGCTGTGTATGTATGTATGTATGTATGTATGTATGTATGTATGTATGTATGTATGTATGTATGTATGTATGTATGTATGTGTGTGTGTGTGTGTGTGTGTGTGTGTGTGTGTGTGTGTGTGTGTGTGTGTGTGTGTGTGCCATTTTACATGTGTAGGTGCTCGGCTGTTCTTCGCGCTGAATACAAATCCAGCGGTGTGTCAGTCAAACTGGCAGCGTTAGTCTCCCTGGCAATTTCCATGAGATTCGATTTAGAGGGCTAATGTATAATAGGCCCTCGAAGGGAGGTGGGAGAGTATTAATTGAGATGGACTGAGCGAGAGAGAGGGCGGGAGGAAGAGAGACAGGAAAAAGTGACAGAGAGAGAGACAGAAAGTGATGCTACTCTAAGCCGAGAGTGGACTCTAGCGGATAATGTCACACACACACACACACACACACACACACACACACACAGATCCATGCTGCTCTCCTGCAAAAATGACTTACTCTTACTTGTGTTTTATTTCACTTGTTTCACATGACAGCAGGAAACTCCTATTTGTGACAAGTGCAAATACTAGTAATCAGAATTAGAAATCTTTTAATCGCCTCGCATTCGGGACATTTACGCTGGTTTAATGAAAAGGCTTTTTGAAATTATTTAGGCACATTTTGTCTCAAACGTATCCCCTGATCTTAGAGCAACATGACCATAATGGCTTCTTAAGACTTTCTTAAGACCTTTAAAAAGTGTCCAAGGGAGAGCCTTCTTTTATAAATCAGTTAAATAAAAAACAAATTGATATGTTTTACGGGTCGGACAAAACACATTACTTGAAGCCTCAAAAGATGGATATTGTGGAAATCAAGCATGCTGTGCACGGTAAGCTTTATTGATCCCCAGAGCTGAATTGATTAGTGTATCAGCAGAAGATTCATCTCCAAATACTTAATAATAACCCAAGATCATGTTTGTGCGTTTTCCAGGTGTGAGGGTTTGCTAATTTCTTAGTTTCATAGCATATTAAACTGAATATATTTATGATTTGATATGTTGAATGGATGAAAAAAGATATTTGACAATGTCATGTTGGAAACGTGTAAATGGTAAATGGACTGTACTTATATAGCGCTTTATCCAGTCTTTATGACCCCTCAAAGCGCTTTACATACTACATGTCATTCACCCATTCATATAGAGCAGTACCACTTAATCGAGGACCTAACATTCACACACCGTTGGCCATGCCATTGGGAGCAACTGTGATGCGGATATTTCACAGTTTCTGACGTTTTATAGACCAAACTAAGAAAACAGTCTTTAGAATAATCAATGAGTAAAACAACCGTTAATTGCAGCCTTCTATGGGAGGTCAGAGTTCAGAGTCACAGAGCCACACCTTAAGGACCTTGCTCCAAAACAAAGCAGCAGTGTGTGCAGATATTAAGAAAATCTATGATATGAAGATCACCAAGAAGAGAAGAAAAGGTGTAGTACCGTGACTTGGAGGAAACATTTACAGTTATTAATGTCTATTCAACTTCTCCCTCGTTCCAGTACACAAACATGACAAGGTGGTTGCTATTTTTTCAGGAAAAGTATTGATGGCTTTCAGTTGGTGAATAAAGTGTGTGTGTGTGCGTGCGTGCGTGCGTGCGTGCCACTGTTGCACAAAGTCTCCCTACGACCACTTTAATGCACTAAGATGTTGTCAAGCAGGAATGTTATTGATGTTTCTACGGCAACCTAGGGGCTTGAGCGGAGGATTATGTTGGGAGAGAGGGACAGGAAGACAGAAAGAGAGAGAGGGAGGGAGGGAGGAAAAAATAGGGAGACCGAGAGAGGAAAGCACGAAATATATTGTAAATGGAATAGTTCTTCTTCGCACTAACATCTGCCTTTTACAGCCAATAAATGGCCAGTAAGAAAATAAGAAGGTATGAGAGAGGGGTGATGGGTAATGATGAAGGATGAAGGTACACCACAGTTAAACACACTGCATCTGCTTAGCATTCAGGAAATACATTAAATGAATTATGAATATTATGAAAGTCATTTGTAAAAGGTTAGGAGGTGTAAGGTTAGTTCTCCCACATTAGGAACATGACATGATCCTTTCCCTAATGTAATCTAGCTTTTGGTGTATTTCGCCAAAACAAAAGAAAACACACAGATTTTAACTAATTGTTTTCTGATGCTTTGGCAACATTAGATCTGACACTTTGAAGTGCCTTTTAAATCTGAAATGAATTCAACCATTTGGGTGACGAGATTCCACAACGAGCAATGAGGAAAGTATTTGTATTTATTTAAACCCTTCTATAAAACCTGCTAGTTCAAAAGCTTACTTATGCTTTCTGTTAGTAATAGTGGTATTACTAGTCTAATAATAATTAAAGTCGTAACAGCTTTCATTTCGAAATGTGGACCACAAATGAGCCATATCTAAACCCTGACCAAACATCTTCCTTTCCAGAAATGTAAAAAACGGTTTGTTCTTGCTAATAAACACTTTTAACTAACCTTGAGTCAAAACTTTAAATAGGCATTTTAAGTATTAAAGATCACTAAACAAGAGGTAAAGTGTATCAATAAAGCAATAAGGAGAAGAATACAAAGTTTATAAAATGATGTGCGCAAAGGCCCACAGCGTCACAAATGCTATATATAATATGGATATAAAGAAAGGGAAAATAGGAGAGTGTGATTGGTCAAATGAATGACAACATGAAGAGAGCCAGAGAAACAGAGAGTCCGAAAAAGAGAGAGACCACTTCGAGCATCATTGAGTCCAGCTGGCACAAAATAATGTTATTCACCCTTTTAATTTTCTGTCTCACACACACACACACACATACTTTAAAACACAGACACTCTCTCCATCTCCCTCTTGTTCCCCCTCTGCCTCTCCCACATCAATCAAATCTACTCCCAAAATGATCATCTGTTTAAGGCAGATTATCTTAGGGAAAGCCTTCTATCGAATTACAATAGCACTACTTTATCCACCTAGCCAGACATCATCCCTGGAGTGTGTGTATTTGTAAGTGTGGGTGTGTGTATATGTGTGTGTACAGCCACAGAACAATGTCCAGAGCATTTGTTTTTGCATGCCAACATCCATGTGTACCTCTCGCTCTCCCAAAGCATTTCCGCCAAAAAAAATTGCGTGCAGTTAGCTTTTTAAGTGTGCATTTGCATAATTGTATGGTATCACTGGACTCTGTTTCAGGTTCATTCCCTTTTCAAATCAACAAATATGTATTTCCCCTCCTAAATCCCCGTGAAACCATGCCAATGCATCGCTCTAAATCTGGTATACGGGCAAAGGGATTCCCGGGGGGAGACCTCTGCTGAGTACCAGGATCACATTGTTTAGGTTTCATTATAAGTCACTAGATTGTAATTGGATAAACCGTGACTTGCTGCAACTTAGCAAGGTGTCATGAGTGTGGTGGCTTTCTATTAACAAACACTGTTTCAAACACTGACATGCACGCAGCACTAGTGCTGCAACACACTCTCTATAGAGCAGATATCTCTTCTTTTGTTCATCTTCAGCCCTGAGAACTTAACTTTGCAAAAAAGAAAAATATATATATGAATAAATACAAATAAAGCAATGTGGGTTACAGGTTGGAGCGTCCACCTCATGAAGTCAAATAATCTGACTTTAGGGTCAAGGGGAAGAAAATGTTGATTATCTCTATAAAATCATCATCTTTATGACGGCCTTATGTACTATGATCAGGGCTGCACATAACTGGTGCGCAGGTGCGCATGCGCACCTCGGCCAAAAAAAGAGCACCGGGTCATTTGAAAAAAGGCGCATTTGCGTACCAACATTGAGAGAGAGGGAGAAAGAAGGGAGAAGAGAAAAGAGAGAAGAGAGAGAGAGAAAGAGAAAGATATTTGCGAGTTGCATATGAACTCAGGGCCGGCCCGTCGCACTGGCGTTGATTTTCGCCTAGGGCGCCAGATCTGGGGAGGCGCTTCGCTGGCAGCTCTGGGAGGGAAAAAAACGTTTTTGACCGTTGGTGCTCATCCTAATTTTCGGCCTTGATGTAACAACATTCATAATTAAGTAAATGTAACACCCTTTTCACCCCGGTTACACGTTTCATTTGCCCTGTACGATGGGCTCTGTAAGTGATGAAAATAATAATAATAATAATATATTTAATTTATATAGCGCTTCTCATCTGCCAAGACAAATCTCGAAGTGCTGAAAATGGGGGATGTTGGCTTATCTGGCGCCCGCAGCTCACAGCCAAAGTGCGAGTGAGCGAGGGAGGGTGCACCGGTACCGGCGCTGTTGTTATTAAAATCTGATGCTAGCTGCGGATATAAGAAGAAGATGTTTCTACAATAATGTGGAGGGAGAGTCCTCTCCAGTCAGACTGAGAGGCTGATACTACAGCCCAGGGTAAAGGACTCTTGAGTGTTTAGATAGTTCACTTAGTCTAAGTTCAAACGGTTTGGTCACAATGTATGTAAACACATATTTCCAAGGCACTCCTTTATAATTATTGGGACAAACAGGTTTGAAATCATTCCAATGTATACTATAGGACAGTAACCAAACATATCCTTTTAAAACTGGACTTTCGGCCCAAAACCAGCTGTTGACTTGTGGATGCAAGCAGCTAATCGCAGACTCAACCAGAGAGAAAGAAGTAGGCCTACATCATCTGCTACCATGTCTGACAGAGAGGAAGACAGTGAGGAGAACAGTCAGGAGGGTAGTGATGACAGCTTGTAGGATTACTGGTCGTGCTAATGTTGTCTTGTGTTCGCCTCTGCATGTGTGTTCTGTGTTCACCTCTGTGTGTTCTGTGCTGTGTGTCTGGCAAATAAAGACCGGTTTATTTATTTCATTTTAAGGATGAGCACCAAGCAACATCTCCAGGTGCTCCTTTGAGAACCAGGGCAAAAAAGTTATGTGCAACCCTGACTATGATGTATTACAAAGCCAAATACTTTTTTTTAAATCTAAAACTTGACAAACAATATAAATTGGAAATGATTTGATTGACTTAAATATTGTCATACTGCTTCCTCTAAGAGAAAAATGCACTTCGTACCAACAGCTGGAACTGCTGGTTTTCTGTAACTGTCAAAGTCATTCCACATCTTCTTTTCCTTTCCGTGTTCCTGTTAGTGTTTACTTCCTGTCTGCCTTCTTCTGTTGATTTCTCTGACATCAAACTCTCCATCTTTTAACATCCTTCCTTCTCTCCCTTTATCCTCCTTAGCAACGTCATTATTTTGCCTAGCAACGATGTGTTATCGAGTATTAACAACCGCTGAAAAGTCCAAATGTACCAATCCAAATTGAGTATTAAACTAAGCTGTGTAATAAATGGCAAGACATCCCTTTCCATGACTCAATCCATTTGAAGAAAAATATAACCAGAGAAAATGTTGACGACCACTCTGGTACAAATGTCTTGTCTTGAGGACATCCCTAGTACAGCTTACCCTTAGCTAAGTACACTTACTATTAAATATCCAAGTCACCTTCCACAAAGCCACCTCCCTATAAACAAGATGTGAAAACCCTTTTAGTGGTAGTGAAACATTAAGACATGCGAGAGGCTTTTTCAGTGTTTGGTGTTAACAAGTAGCCCGCCTCATCCCAGAGACAGAAAGTTATTCTGACTAGTAATTAAAAGAATTTTCTCTGCCACTTAATAAAAAAAAACATAGAAGGAAACCAGAGTGACTGGATCGGGGCTGAATGTGAAGAAGTGTGTGTGTGAGTGTGTATAATTGTGTGTGTGCTTCTCAGCCGAGGGGCCTTGTGCTGCGGGCACTCTCAGTGAACAATCAAAACAGCTCAATTTAGTCTTTATCTGCAACTCAAGCATGCATACACACACACACACACACACAAAATGAACACTCACACATACACATGCACAAATCCACACGGGATGAGACAAGAGGACAGGGAAGAGAGGGAAGTAGGAAGAAAGAGGGTGAGGAATCAGCGGTGATGATGGCAGCAGTTTGGAAGGTCAGGTAAACTTGGAATTCGATGCACACGGCTCCTGATCAATATCTTCCATCTCTCTTTCTCTACCTACCTCTCTTTCTTTCTCCCCTCATTATCCCCCCACTCACCCAGGAATACAAAAAACCTGGCAGTATTGACTGGTGCCGACCACAAGGCGATCCATAACAACGGGTCAATCAATTAAGAGCACACATAAGAATGCACATCAAGGTAAATACGTAGAAAGTGACAATGTGTAATCAACTGTTCACCATATGCCCTTTGTTTAACTCCCTCCTGAGACAAGAATAGACCCTTAAACACCGGACAAGTTGAGGTGATCAAATACACTACATTCAATGTTCAGAAAAACACTGATGGAAAAAATAAAGGAAAAATATAATCACACATATCTAAATGAACGTGTTACACTTTGCTATTGTATCCTCCTATTGGATGTGTGTACTCAATCGGTAGGGTTGACAGCTTTCTGTGTGCTGCATGTCTTCCTCTAATTCTGCAGAGCTGCCAAACTGCAGCCACTGCTCCCACCTACAGGCCAGATGAGGTACTGCAGGTCAGAGATTCAAGATTCAAGGCGTACATCGCTACAGTGTAGATAGGAGCAGCACTGTGAATCTAATAGGCTTTCTCTAATACTTAACAAAAAAGGTCTAGGCTTTTTCTTCTTGTATGATAAAGCCAACTACTTTTAGAATAGATATTAAATGTTATTTTATCATCTTTGCATTGCTATATATATATACACATTTAATTAGTGACCCTATGACCTTTCATGCAAAAGGGTAGGAATTGTTCAAACTGAAGGCAGTGTAAATCAATTCTATAATTCAACAATATTAACGTTTCTGTCATTAAACGGGCATGTTTTAAAGTGGTATATAAACCTTTTAAACAATAGGTAAAGATGATGATCAGACAGTGATGTTAAAGTAGTGTCAGATTCTTAACAATAATTAACACATGTTAAATGTTTTCCTTTTGGGTTTTTCCCATATCATGCAACATGAGGAGGGGAGATATTTGACTAGAATGCAATATGTATGCAACAGAAAGAGAAACTCAAAACTTTGAAGCTGACTAAATAGAGGACGATAGAAAATCATGAAGGAAGTGAGATTCAGAAAAAGACTCTCAGACAGACATGTACAATGCTTCGAAAATATGTCAATAAACCGAGCCGTTTGGAGCTAACAATAGTGTGGTTGTATGTGTGTGTGAATGTGTGTGAATGTGTGTCTTTGCGTGTGTTCTCTGCTTTGGTTGGGATTGTTTTGGCGATCACAGCACCTCTCAGGGCTCCTAGTTTGTTCCTGTGTGATTGTCCTCAGCAGGAAGTGGCGTCACCTGTTTGTCCTCCTCCCCTCCTGACACAGGAAGTGGACCACAGAGGGATATCAGCCTCTCTGGCTGTCTGTCTGGCTATTTATTCATTTCTGTACTTTATTCTGGTGTAGCAGTGAAGGTGATTAATATCAAATACTGTAGGCAAGGCAATATCAGTCCAATATCCTAATTGTAAGGATAAAAAAGGTTCTATATCAGCATCCATTTGTTTGTGTTGCACTTAATTGATAAACAGCCTTTTTAAGCAACAATATAAAGCAGTTTGCTTAGGGTTCGTTTGGAGACATTTGTGTGACTACTTCGTTGTAAATGTATATGATTTTTTCCTGGATCTTGTTATCGACTATAAAACAATCCATATTTACTCACATCGTTACATAAGTATAACTATAATAAAACCACCTTACAATAAAAAATAGATGTTGCCACAAAAACCTCCTGGCTAATCTAAAACAGAAATGTCACAAATAAATAATTAAGCAATACCAACAAGTCCTATTAAATCTGTTAACATTCCATTATTCCTAATAAGAAGAAAATACACTGTAAATGGATTCCTCCAATTACGTAAATACTGTTTTATATTCAGAGCCGAAAACCGTTGGATGTTCTCCATCGCTCTTTAAACGCTGCAGGGCTCCTCGTTTCAGCAGCACAGCTTGTGTCTTTGTAACAGTATTAAACAAGGATGTTAATAATTCATCGAGCACCATAGATACTGAGAACAAAATATTTGTCACATCTGCAGTTGCCACTCTGTGAATCTGCCCTCTTGTATCTCTGCATGTGTGTGTGTGTTTATGTGCGTGTGTTCACCTACTCCTCTCCACATATGACAGCGCTGTGGCTAACAAGCACTCGGGCCCATTTTGATTGGGCAACAAGGGCTTAATGACAAGTCACATAACAATGGAGAGGAGAGGGGAGTACAGTAGAGCGCTCCAGCCAAACTATCAGTCTGTCAAACAATGGACTGTCAGCCCTCATCGTCTCGTCCCTCTCTCATTGTGGCACAGATAAACAAATCAAACACACACTCACCACACATGCTCACAAACAAAAACAAGCGTACTCATTAGCACGCCGACGGGAAAACATGCTCAGGTGTATGCATTGAAGATGTAGAAGCGCAGCAAAGTGCAAACTCTCCCACACAGACACAAATATGCAGGTGGTATAACTGGCTGTGCAAGCAGGGTTTGATGACAGCCCCCTAACAATAGGGAGCAGAGCAGCCTAGCTATCTGCCTGTCACACAATGAAGGGGTTACTGCTGAAGAGGTTGTCACCACCAATACATGTAAACACACACGCACAAACACACTGAAAAATCATCACAAAAATAAAAACACGAGCTGTGGAGTGTGTGCATGCCAGTGGGCACACACACACATACACACATAAGCGGAGTAATTCAGAGCGCTGCCATTTATGTGAAGAGCGCTCCTTTTTCCAGACTGTGAGTGGAAGTGAATTTGCTTTTTCTGTTGAGTGCAAGTCAGGTTGGATTAAACAACACTTGGCCAGTGCTGATGGGTTATCACTGTGCATCTGTGTGCGTGTGCGTGTACTCTGATGATGCCCACAGGCGCCTGGATTTGATGCAGGCACATCTGTAGACAGCCCCCTTCTCCTGTCAGGACCCATCTTTCTCTTTTCTCTCCCTCTCAAGGTGTCCTTTCACTGTTTTCTCGCTCATCATGTTTCACTTTGTTTTCATGTCTTCGCTCTGTGTTGCTCACTCCTCTCCTGCCCGTCTCCGTCTCCTCTGCAGCCCTGCTCTGGCTTGTTGTCCAGAGCAGGGCTTAATGAGGCACTGTTGGTGCTTTTTAACAGTACACCGAGAGGGACAGAGACAGGGACAAAAAGGAGTGGCCTCCACACTAAGCACTTAAAATGATACGCACAGGTTTTTCCCTTTTTATTATAAATCTATATCCACTCTATTCTCTATTATGGATTAGTCAAATACCTTCAAGAGCTTTGTTGTAACTAGCTACACTTTCCATTTTCCCATATGGTATTATACCTTGGGACTCTAAATTCTCTGAGCTGAGGGATGCCTTTTTATTGTGCCTTACTAATACAAAAAAGTTGGAGTGTCAATCATGGTCTAATGAGGAATTCAGATATCTACATTAGAGTAAAATCAGAATTGAGTTATCATTGTTGATGATGCTGATAGCCATGGATACAATGCTATTTGGTGATAGTATTAAACGTATAATGACTCTCTAACTACCTAAAAGCAGCCCTCTCAGATAGGAAAGAATACATTTGACTTAAAGGTGGGGTAGGTAAGTTTGAGAAACCGGCTCGAGATCGCTAGAATTTGAAAATACACAACCGGAGAAAATCTGCCACTTCCTTATAGAGCCCCTCCTCCAACACACACGAACGCGCACATGACCAATGAGGGCACGAGATAAGTCTGTGCCCCGATGGAAGGCTGACAGGCAGGTAGGCCATCCAATCGGATTGGTTGTACTTTTTACAGTATTACGGCTTCTACAGATGACATTTTTGTATGTATTTTTTGTCAAAGCACTTCAGATATTCATTGCTATCGGGATGTTAAGAGCATTCCATGGAATATAACAAAAAGTGTATCTCGAGCCGGTTTCTGAAACTTACCTACCCCACCTTTAATCTGAAAAGATCTATGGGTAATCACAGTATGCAGCCAAGCATGGAAATCAATGCTCTTCCAATCCAAACAATTGAACATGTACAAAGACACTGCCGTTACATTTCCTTATAGCACTTCATTTGAATTTGTGTAACAGATATTTGTTCAACTGTAGCAAAGCCTGCAAAATAGTGGGCTTTGTATAAACACTAGCACATATACACACACAAACACACTGAAGTACATACACACTCTCCACTTAAAGGATAACACCGGCGCTGGACGGTTTGCTTACACAGAAACACCATCGAGAAGCCATCATTGCAAACGTTTCTTAAGGCACTTTCAAAAATATAGGTGACAGGTGATTGGATGAAGGTGATTGGACGAATCATCTGTCAATCAAGCTATTACCAAAGGCACTCGAAAAGAAGAGGGAACATTTATTTTCCAATCAAGTAAAAAAACTATTGCACCATCCCTTTACCCTCTTTAGAAGCCACCATTGTTGTTTTGAAAGAACAGCCTTTTCGTTATCTCACACCCACCTGAACCACGCCTCATCTGCTAGCATATACTCAGCGAACGCCATCAGATCCGCACACTGACTGGCCAGACAGAAACCCACCATTTGAAGCCTGAAAAGATTGCAATCTTGCGTGATATGGGATACTGCAACTCCTGTGTGGTAAGAATGCTAACTCACTTCAATCGGTGCCAAGCCTGACACACAGAGAGAGTGGTGTTTAATTGGGCGGATTTCAGGGAGCTGCAAAATCGAGGTTTCTGGTGCTCAGGAAAAGAGAAAAAGGAAAAGAGCCACAGGAAGAGTAAGCTCTAATGGTGTCTGGATGGCAGCTCAATGGATAGCAAGGCGAAGGATCAGAACAGAGCACTTGATCCTGCAGCAATCTGGTGATTTTAGACATGTGAGCGCTGATGACCTCCTGACCCTACTGCCTGTCTCGGGAAAGCATAGAAGAGCAATGTCTAGAACTGTGTCAAAAAAGACTGTCGCAGCAATGCAAGGTGGAAATTGAAGTGTACTGTCACTGCATAGACTCACTCGCTAAATAGAAACCCATAGGAACAAAGTCAAAGTCAGAATTCACGTTTTTTATTGTTATTTTATGTTGCACCAGAAGCTGTGAGGAATTGTAACAGTTCAGAGACATTGTTTCTAGATGTGTTTGAATGTGTTAAATGTGTTTCTCTTGGTTTACTTTCAAAGACATGTGATTTTCTTTACCAAACATACATTTTGGCACCATTTGGTGTCAGGCTACTCTATTGTGAATTTATGTGAAATGTTTTAGCTCTATGAAACCTGATGTACTTATATGATTCTGTTTTCTTCAAGTTTGTATCTTGTTGGTCGAACACACTTCTTGTAAGTCGCTTTGGATAAAAGCGTCTGTCACGATTCTCATGTTATGTCACGTTTTTAGTTTTGTATGTCTCGGTTTGGGTTTATTTTGCTGTTCGGTTCTCCCCGTCTCCCTTGTGTATTGTCTGGTCCCTCTCTCTGTGTTTTTCCTCCCTGTCGTCAGTTTCCCTGGTGTGTCTCGTTGTCTGATTGTGTTCACCTGTTGCCCTTGTGTTTCTCCTCCCCTGCCCGGCTGTTTCTCGTCTCGTGATTACCCCTCCCTGTATTTAGTCTCTTCCTGTGTTCAGTGTTAGTTCGTCTTTTGTTGGTGACTGAGTTCACCGGGGAGTGTTATCTTATCCTTGACATAAAGCTATTATCTGCATTTGGGTCCTGCTTGCTTCACTCACCGTAACAGCGTCAGCTAAATGCAATGTAATGTAATGCAATGTAATGTAATGTAATGTAATGCAATGTAATGTGCCAATGCCGAGTTTATTTCCTACCAAACTGAAAAGCACTACCATAGGAGTACACATTTAAAAATATGCCCAACTTTTGTAATTTGGTAATCCTAAATGTGCAATATTATTCCTTATCTCCCTTTACCTTGAATGACCTTATTACACTTCTGCCATAACACGAGGACTGCTTTATGTCGTTCCTATGATAAGGATGTCCAAATGTTGAGTTTTAAAACTAAAGATGGTGCAATCCTCTTAATACACATTCAATTGAAAATGTGTAAGCATATATCCATCGTTGTGCGGTGGTTGAGTTTAAAAGTACAAGTAAGGTTTTTGTATGTGTTCCATGTTACTGCAATAGTGTGTGTTTGTGTGTGTTTGTGTATGTGTGAGTCTGTCTGTGTCCCAGTGAGTATAATGGTCCCTGGAGGCAGGCCAGCGTCCATCAGCAGACAGCGGGCATTAGTGCTCTGCCCGAGTATCGATGGACCACCGGTGCTTGACAGCAGGCCCTTCCCCACGCTCACAGGACAGGGTGG
Organism: Pseudochaenichthys georgianus; assembly: GCF_902827115.2. Taxonomy (NCBI): domain Eukaryota; kingdom Metazoa; phylum Chordata; class Actinopteri; order Perciformes; family Channichthyidae; genus Pseudochaenichthys; species Pseudochaenichthys georgianus. Next base: position 32,310,510 of record NC_047517.1, read on the forward strand.
GTATATGTGTGTGTGTGTGTGTGTGTGTGTGTGTGTGTGTGTGTGTGTGTGTGTGTGTGTGTGTGTGTGTGTGTGTGTGTGTGTGTGTGTGTGTGTGTGTGTGTGTGTGTGTGTGTGTGTGTGTGTGTGTGTGTGTGTGTGTGTGTGTGTGTGTGTGTGTGTGTGTGTGTGTGTGTGTGTGTGTGTGTGTGTGTGTGTGTGTGTGTGTGTGTGTGTGTGTGTGTGTGTGTGTGTGTGTGTGTGTGTGTGTGTGTGTAATAGACAGAGAGAGTGTTTCGGATACATATATACACACAAAGGTAGAGAGATATGTCTGTGTGTTTGAGAGACAGAGATGTTATGACCCCTGACCCCAGGCTATGTGTCACAGCTCCGTGTGTGCGTGCGTGTGCGTGTGTGGATGAGGGGCCGCCCGGCTGTCATCGATCTCACACACACCAGGCCAGCACTTAACACTTGGACTGTAGCGACTAATACACTCACACCCTCTATTACTGCCCCACTGGAGGCACAGCGTGTGTGTGTGTGTGTGTGTGTGTGTGTGTGTGTGTGTGTGTGTGTGTGTGTGTGTGTGTGTGTGTGTGTGTGTGTGTGTGTGTGTGTGTGTGTGTGTGTGTGTGTGTGTGTGTGTGTGTGTGTGTGTGTGTGTGTGTGTGTGTGTGTGTGTGTGTGTGTGTGTGTGTGTGTGTGTGTGTGTGTGTGTGTGTGTGTGTGTGGGTGCGTGTGCATGGCCTACTGCCAAACTCATGCTGCTGCTGTTCAATGGCAGCACAATGGATTACACATATAACAGTGTAATGATATATCTCTATTAGACGCTCTCCTCTTTTCTGTCAGCCCATCCATGCTTTACTTCGCTGGGCATATCTGAAGGATCATCTTTTTTATTTAGTTTTTGGACTTGAATTAAATATAGAAAACTCTTCCAGTCCAGTAATCAGGATTTAACATAACACAAATGGCAATGAGTTCATAAATACAAGTTTATATTTACTTAGGCTGACTTTACATCTTGAATTCATTTAACTGTCTGAGCTCAGCAACAGTTATGTTCTTTAGTGCTTTCCAGCGAGGTGTATTTTGGACACAATTTACTCTGTGCCATTTTAAACAACTATGGAGCATTTTATAGATTTCCTGAGAGTGAACACTGGACAGAGTACATTTCTGTCAAACAGCAATGCAGGGTGTTAAAAAAATAAGAGTAAGTGGGACATGTATAACACCAATAGTTGTCTTGATCCTCTGAGTGGTCAGGAAGTTGGAGAGGATCATGGACATACTGTATATACCAGTGGTTCTCAACTGGTCAGGCCTCGGGACCCACTTTTTCCTTAGTCAATAGATCGCAAGCCGAAATTTTGAACCACTCAAATCTATTCAACAAAAAATAGTGCAGTAAAATATACTCTTTTCAGCATATCATATTAATTAAAGTGAAGTACAGTGCATATATCCCTTATATGCCTTCACAGAACTAAAGTATGCTTTTAAATAAGGTTTAATGAGATGATGGAATCAAAGCTGAACTGTATAACATAAAAAGGCCCACATGCTGAAAACCCAACCCCAGAAGGGGGTCTGGGAAGATTATCCCCCAGGAGATTTTTTGAAATACTAACATATAAACTACCCATTCTGGTACACTCTGAGAAGAAAATAAATAAATCTATTACTACCCGACATATTAATAATATGTTATGCCATTGTTTGTTTTTCACTTTGTTCTGACAGCTTGCTGCTCCTCACAGAGAGAAGAGCAAAGAGGAGAGGGTCTGTGTGAATTACTTTAAATTGTGGGTAAGGGTCGATAGCCCCCATTGTTCTGTGACCTGTCAATCATCAAACCGGGGGTCATATTTCATTTTGTGTTCATTTTTATCTGAAGTTGTACCCATGGATGTATAAAGAATAGTTCTACCGCAAAGTTATTTTCCGTGGGGACTCCCGGCAACAATCTTGATTCTGATCAAAGGCCAGAAGACTCGGAAAAACATCAGCAAAGATGTTTTATTGAGAAGATGATCACTACGTGACAGAAGTTTTCAAAACCGTTCATGGTCTCCGGTACTTCCAGTCCAACACCTACTCTGCATGCACAGCGTTAGAAAATCGGGCCTTCAAAATAAAAGTTTGACTTTTCCCCCCCCAAAAAAATAAATAAAAAAATATTTTTATTTTTTCTTCACTCACACATCTGCGACCCACCAGTTGAGAACCACTGGTATATACTGATGAAAAGGATAAATCTGACAGTCAAGGGGGAAAAAAGGCAAACATCTACAATTGCTGAGGGTTGCAGTAACAAGGAAGCATGATTGTAGACAATACACCAACATGATATTATAGGTCTATAATCAGCAATAAAACAAGGTAGGACAGTTTCATAAGGAAGTTATGTCAGTCAAGCACATTCTATGTGGCTTACAAAACACATCTTCTAACGGTACAAAGGGGATGGAGTGTAAAGAGTAGCTCACTTAAATTAGTTGAAGGGATATTATTCAGTAGGAACGATCAATACTTTGTTGATAGATAGCTAAGCTAAAACTGAACTTAGTGTACATTTTTGCTGTCTACTAATTACAAAAAAAAGATACAAAATAGATTAAACTGCCTTTAAATCTTTGTAAATAATGTGGAAATGATATAGATGTTTATTTGTAATTCTGTCCATGGAAGCAGATTCACCAGTTTCACTATCAAACTCCTCAGTGTCCTTTCAACGGGGTTAAGGGACCTTTCACGGAACAGCCCACTCAAGTGAACAGGGTTTATATGCAGCACAAAGAGCTGACTGTCTGTGGTAATGTTGTCTGTCTGCGCATGCATGGATGGAAACTGTCCACTAAGCATGCTGTCAAGAAACCCACAACTACACAAGCGTATTTGCGTGTGTTGCGCACTACTCCATTGCACAAGGAACGAGTAAGTAAAGCAATGTCTATGCCACTGACTCCCAGGGGCAGTAACCTACCTGTCATATACACACACACACACACACACACACACACACACACACACACACACACACACACACACACACACACACACACACACACACACACACACACACACACACACACACACACACACACACACACACACACACACACACACACACACACACACACACACACACACACACACACACACACACACACACACACACACACACACACACACACACACACACACACACACACACTGTCCTGCATTAACCTGCGCTTCATTCATCCCAGTAATAGCTTGTCAAAGCAGCCGGCTAACTGAAGCTAAATAATGCCTCATACACAATTGGGCATTATCCGCTAGGCTAGCTAGCCTCTCACCACAGTCGCCCAGAGGCTAATGTCCAAATGAGATGGTTCATTTCAGCGCTCTCTGTCTCCCTCTCTCTCATCCACTCTCCATGTCCTATGTTTATCTTCATGACCTTGTCCTTTTTCCCCCCGATGGAGGTAAAGGACAGGAGGCAGGAGTGGTAGAGAGGAGAAGAGGCAGGGAGAGGAGATAAGGGGTGATGGCCATGGCTGCCGGGGGTTTTGTGTGTGTTTGAGAGAGGCATTAGAGGATAGAGAGAAAGAGAGAGACGCATACAAGGAGAGACAAGAAGCTTGAGGCCATAGACCAAGAAGCCTCTTAAGTGATCTGATTGCCTTGCTGAGGAACTACAGTGACCATGCTCAGAGAGGTTACTAATAATACATCTCCATTTAGCCTGACCCTGTAAACACATGCATGCACACAAATACACACACACACACAGGCAACGAGAAAGGCAAAGTCACACACTTACGCCGACAAAAGAGATCACTCTCTTGTCTCATAAAGCCAAACAATGAAAGCTAAAAACAGAAGCACACAAAGAAAGAGAGATAAGTCTTAAGAGGAACAGAGACGGACGGGCCGTGTCCTTTAGCAGACGAGCAAAAGTGAATGACACTTATTTTCAATTGATCAGCAAAGCACTGTGGTGTGTGTGTTTGTGTGTGTGTGCATTTTAGTGTTTGCAAGATGAGAATGGGCCTAAATGACGTTCATTGATTAGCATTAGGGCTATGCCCCACTTAGGGCACGCCATGTGTTTGCACTCACACAGAGGTACCGACACACATAAACACACACACACCAAATCATCATAAGTGGATGGTGGACTGAGAGGTAAAGAAAACCGGACAGACAGAGAGAAAAGAGGGGAAGTCAAAGGGAAAAACAAATCGGTACAGACAAGAGGAAGGGAATAGAGAGGGGAATGATAGAGAAAGTGGATGAAACTGACTCCTGATTAACTTAAAACGTTTAACTATTATTTTATTACTTCAATATTTGTTATTTCACTCTTATGTGTTGAAATATGACACTATATATGATTTCAAATATGTATATATTTTAGATCATATCTAGTGTGTAAGTCATTTTTTTAACTTATATCGACGTTTCTTATGATAATTTATGAAAAGTCGAAGTGTGCCATTTAGTGAAAGCTCAAATAGTCATCCCTACAATATCTTCACAACATCAATATCTAGTGGGGCAAGAATACTGTGATATTTGATTTAACCAGTATTGCCCAGTCCTACAAAAACATATTTTATTTTTCAAACCTGCTTTGGTCAGTATGAACTTACAAGTTTTACCAACAGTGACAAATTCGGGGGGAAAAAATGAAACCTTAAGAGCCGTCATAAGAAATCAGGCCTCTTTTAGCCTCCACAGTAGCTTCATTGATTATGCAGAACTCTCCTGAAGGATTTACCACCATTTGCTCAAAAGATATTCCCTTATTTTTGTTTTGATGATGTTCCAAAATTGCTAATAGATGATAAACTGGGATGTGGTCTTCTGGTGGAAACAGCCACAGTACAACATCAATGTCCCCTCAGGTCCTTTATCTGCAATTATTACATTTCCTTATTCATATAGTCAGGTTTTTTCATTAATGTGTCACTTGTATACAATTTGTAAAATGATTCTGACTACTAGTAGGCCTAACAAACATACTGAAAAAAGTTAGTCCTATATTTAAGTGTGGGTCTTCTTTACAGTGAGTCTATTTTGTGCATCTTCTAAAAAGTCCAGGACGCTGTGGTATGACAACACAGATGTCAAACTGGTAAGTGACTTCCAGATACAAATAGCCAGGCACAGAGACGCACGCACACACACACACACACACACACACACACACACACACACACACACACACACACACACACACACACACACACACACACACACACACACACACACACACACACACACACACACACACACACACACACACACACACACACACACACACACACACACACACACACACACACACACACACACACACACACACACACACACACACACACACACACACACACACACACACACACACACACAACACTGACAGGCACACACCAGCCAGCAGTGGAGTCATAGGAAGACTTAGAGCACCCCCAACTGGGGGACAACACCAGCAAAAAGCGACAGAGGCAAGCACTCCACAGATGAACATGGACAAACACAAGTTGTGCGTTCACATAAATGGGGAGGAGGGGACGCTGCACATACAGTAGCGTATACCTATTATAAGGCAAAGGCATATTCATTTATTCTTTCTCTCTATTTGTTCCCTCACGCTCTCTGTACTCAGACACTTCACACCCCTTATGTGTGTTATGTAGCTTATAGTGATTGTTTAGTGTAGTTATAGCAGAGCAAATGTTTTCCCACACACAGTCCAAACCAAGGCCAGGTGACCCTCACATATACACACACACACACACACACACACACACACACACACACACACACACCATGAAAGAGGTGCAATTAGAGCATCCCACTCCAATTAACCAGCTCTCTAAACAAATCCACATTAGGCCCTCCATTGTGGCTGCGCTCGAAAACAGCCACTTGGGAAAGCAGCATAAAAGTGTGTGTGTGTGTGTGTGTGTGTGTGTGTGTGTGTGTGTGTGTGTGTGTGTGTGTGTGTGTGTGTGTGTGTGTGTGTGTGTGTGTGTGTGTGTGTGTGTGTGTGTGTGTGTGTGTGTGTGTGTGTGTGTGTGTGTGTGTGTGTGTGTGTGTGTGTGTGTGTGTGTGTGTGTGTGTGTGTGTGTGTGTGTGTGTGTGTGTGTGTGTGTGTGTGTGTGTGTGTGTGTGTGTGTGTGTGTGTGTGTGTGTGTGTGTGCAGACTGCAGTACACTGGCACATAATTCAGGCTGTTATGAGTATGGTGGTGATGGGAAGATTGTGCACTCACTGGTGGGTGGAGAGAGAGAGAGGGAGGCAGAGAGAGAGGGAAGTGATGAAACGGGAAGGGAAGAGAAAATTAGAACCTGTATCACCATCATAGAGAGCTATAACACGTCTTTTAAACTTACAAAAACGTATAGTTTACTTAACAGAAGAACATCTGGTGGATTTGATGGGTTATTTGGATATATTTTAAACTTGCAGTTTCTTTACTACTAGTGTTTGGGTAGTGGTATATGTGGATACCCTATGCCACTTATGGCTGACAGATCAACTACGTTTAGGCCAAATAATAGTATCGGGCAATGTAAGCAAAGGTTTTTTGATCACTTGACTGAAGAATACATTTTTTGGTGATAACTACAAATATTATATGAGTCCTAACTACAGTCCAAAACACAGAGATAGTTACAATATAATAACAATATATAAGAACAAGGAGAAAATATTTTCATTTAAGTACCTAGAAACAGAAAAGTGTTAAACTCTTTGATGTGAAACAACTAATGGCCAAACAAATAAATAAAATGCATCCATCTACTAATTCATCAACTGATACGTAGAAACACCCAAATACACCAAGACTTAAAGACAGTTAAAGTAAGGATAATTTAAATGTCTGTTAATGTAAGAGTGTGAGACTTTAAACCCAAAAGTCGTGAGGTAGTGAAAGAAAGAAAAGGAGGGCGGGAGGAATAAGCTGTAGGGTACTGAAAAATAATTTGTCCATCTGTGATCCCACACTTAACCCTCCTTTTTAGGTTCACACACACACTAACACACACGGACACACACACACAGATGATGAAAGGCCCAGTGGGGCAGCACGGAGAGTTAGGAGGGGATCCGTCTAGCAACCTGGTTGCACACCAATCTTCCTGTAATCCCTTCTGTCCCTACTGACACACACACACACACACACACACACACACACACACACACACACACACACACACACACACACACACACACACACACACACACACACACACACACACACACACACATTAAGTGCACACACAGGTTTGTTGTGTATGTGTAAATATCAGCCTCAAAAATCAGCATCAGAACCTGGAGGTATATCAGCTCTGCTCCCCTGAATCTTTAAAGATAAGGAGATGAAGAGAGTAAAACAACGTTTGAAAAGGTATCATCTTGTCTTTGTTTCTACTACCTGTTCTTAATATCCCAAAAATGTATAATAGTGATATTTTGTATATCAGAAAATGGACTTAACATGCTTTTTTATGTGTTTTTCTTCTCAAATCTTTGTTAAGGCAAGCTCTTCCTCTAACCACTGTGCACATCTTAACTCAGTGCAAAAGACAGAGGCACTTTCATACATTATTAACCAATCAATGTTGTGACAAATTGGCAAAAGATATCAATACATTTAATTAAGTGTGTGCACTTGTTAGGGAAAGGCATATGATCCATAATCTGCACTGGTCATAACAAGCACATTTAAAGTGAATTAGTAATCTGACTTTGTGACAAACAGGGTCTTGCAAGATATTGAATTCAATGTGTTTTATATTTCTTACTCAGCCCATTATGTGATCAATTACAGACAATTATGACCTGGCATCTCCATGTCCAGAGAGAGTATTTCAGCCTCAGTTGGCAAACACAAATGTCTGCGGCACCATGGTCTGCTGTGGAAAGATACAGTAGGCGGACAGAATACAAGTAAAAGAGGTGTGTGTGGAGTGGGTGAATGTAAAGTAGGACTAAAACTTAAAAGCCAGATAACTATTAGGATATTAAAATGTTTAACTTGCAGTGTTTCATATCATTCAACTGTGTTGTCTTCCATATATCATATCAAACACAAACGAAAGCCCCTTTAATTTGTTTTCCATCATATTTCCAAAGATGGAGTAAAGACAGAGCGCAATATGGCAGCCTGCAGTTCTATAGCCCCAAAAGCCCCAGAGAGATGCTACTGCTAGTTAGCGATTAGGGCACTCTCTCAAGGGGCCACTTGAAAATCAGTTAACTTTCCCCTCCGAGGCCGAGGCCCACGCTAGCTCCCATTAGCATTTAGCACAGCCATTAGTGTCAACACTTACTTTAGCGTTAGCACAGCCAACTGACAGTTAAAGGCCCCAGTGGGGCTATTTAGGGCGTCTCCAGACAGGAAGAGACTGACAGAGTGAACAACTACTGAAGCAGTTTGAGCATTAAAGCTGTGAGACACGTTCAAGTTAATGGCTCTTTAGCTAAATAACAAACACATTAGCACTGTCAACGAAGACGTGTTGACAGGCTGAAGGCTGCTCCGCGTCTCTGTTGGGGCTTTTTGAGGAAACACTTAGGAACTATTGACGTAATGATACTTATACTTATCATACCTTAGTATATTTTGTATGTTTATCTCAGACTGTAATTAAACAGAGGATAACGTCCTGAAGTACTAGCTCAGAGGTATGAAAACAGATCTCTTAAAACCTTTCATAAGGTCCCTAAAAGGTTCTGGTGAATCAAATTGTGAAAAAAAGAGGCATGACCCTCCTTGTTTCAGAAAAATGCCTCACTAGAAAACATTTCCTTTCTAAACTAATTATATTTTATGTTGAGGATATTTCCTTAACTGCAGAATTATTTTTTAAAGCTCTAAGTCGGGAGAAAATGGTGAAACCAATCCAAAGCAAGGAAATACTGAAACACACACACACACACACACACACACACACACACACGCACACTAAGTGTTTGGAGTGGAGCCAAGCGTATTCCCATATGACCATGTAGCCATTTACTACAGCCGTTTCACTCCCCGACCAACACACTAATCACATTAATCATCTATTTGTTTTAAAACATCATCAGGGACATTACCACACACACGTGCACACACATAAACAAGCACACACACGCTTGTGCACTTTCATGTGTGCACTTGTGCCTTTGGAAGTACCCATGGTGCACTTCATGGGTACAAGAGGGAGGAGAGCCAAATTAACAACAATGCACTAATCACTTAGCTCTCTAATGTAAGCACACTCACAGCATGTGTGTGTGTGTGTGTGTGTGTGCATACATTCATGGTACACACAACTACGCATATGACACACTGCGAGACAAAGTTAGTGTATAAAGGAAAAAAGCTCAGCTCGATCCATTGATACATATTGCACTGTACTGCGCAAATGCTTTAGATTTGTTACCTAAGGATCTATAATGTATAATCTAATCTTATGTATAATCTATAAAGTGGGAATTCAGTATTATGACTGCAGGTGGGGATGTAGGATTTTCTTTAAACTCAAAGTTTAGTTTTATATAAAAGAATGACTTATCTTTAAAGAGAAATTAAGATTGCTAGCTATGATTAGAGTAGTCATGGCAACGTATACAATACTTGTGCTACAATGGTATGAACAGCGTGACTCAAGCACTTTCCTTCAAACTTAAGAAAGGCCTTTTGAATGAATAAAAGCCTTAAAGCTAACAGGAGGAAGTATATTGTACGTTGGTGATAGGGCCTTCTGGTTGATAGCCCATTTCCGAACTGTTAATCACAACTCAATGATATTATATACTGCCTCTCTTTCTTTGTGTGTGTGTTACATGGTTGGAGGGGCTAGTGTATGCTGAGCTTAGGCACCATAGGGGACATTGCCAGGAGGGGCACATAGGGGTTGGGTGACTTAAATGGAGAAAAATCCAATAATTGTATCCGTCCAGAGGGAGGGCGAGCTTTTAGGGAGGGGAGAGGCCTGTTATTACTCTTTCTCTTTTCTTTCTCTCTTTCATTGCATCCCCTAATTCTAGGGTGAGGGGGTAACCTAAGAAAGGGAAGGAGCGGGGTGGAGAGACATGAGGGGTTACGGGCTGAGCTTGCTGTTAAAGTATGTCCTTGTAATTAGCTGAGTATTAGCGCCAGTGACAATGCAAAAGCACTGGGCAGGGAAGCAACCTTTAACGCTCTACTCATTTCCTGAACTTAATCCCCACCGCTTACTGGTAATAGTGCACATGCATCTGGACACACACACACACACACACACACACACACACACACACACACACACACACACTCTCAGTCATGCACATTTCACAGAATCAACTCCTGGCTATAATAGGAGAAGACTCCCAGAGCAAAGTTACACCCAACGGCTCACCTTCAATCCCTATTGTGCCGACAGTCACAATGGTGGCTTACTGCAGGGAGTTTCAGCGTGCACTTGTGTTAGCATGCATGCACATACACATCTATGTCTGCATCTGCACATTAGCTTCAAGTTGTGTTGAGATGAAGTGTGACGACTGTTTACTTCTCGAGTGTCGAGAAGCTTCCAGCACCCAACAAGACTGCAGGCAAGTCCCCGTTTCTTGTTTCCTCCAGTGAGCGGATGGAGGAGACAAGGAGGAGACAAGGCTGCAGAAGCGAAAATCAATTACTTTCAATTAAGTCAACCGGCAACTCTTTTAATGTGCCCTCAAGCCACTCAAGTCTTGCTTACACTACCTCCAACCCCCACTCCTGCACCACAAAGTGACACACACTACAGGCACATGTGCATACACACTTGAAGAGCCAGATCCACTTACTGTGCGACTGTCTTTTTGTGTTTAGTGGTTAAATTATTGACTTAGAAACAATTATTGTGGCAATGGCTAAAAATGTTCTTATGAAGCAATTCAGTCTGTCATTTGTATCCAACTCTTAAGAAGAAACAAAAATCCTAATTGTGCTTTGTGCGACTCATTTGGCTTCTTTGAAATGTGTTAATCAAACACAAAAAACACACAATGTATTTAAAATGCATGCTGACAGAAGAGCATTAAGTGTGTGGTTAGCTTAGCCACATTTATTGACCATGCCGTTAACATTTAACCTGTCTTGTAAAAACGAAAAATAGTGCAGCTCAAAAAGTGATACAAAACAGAATTAGGATCTACTCTTCATTAAACCACAGCATATTCATCTACAATGGCTGAGGGGCTGGGGTCATCTTTTTAAAAGTCTTTATAAAACAAATCTGTAGCTGCAAAACCTTGTTTGTCCTCCTGTAACTATTTGTTCAATCTCTCCTGACACATGTTTCTTGGATATGCGTTGCACTACGGGTAAAACCTCAAGACACAGATAAGGTTATTATTATGTCATTACAGTACAACTTGTTCATGTTCTCCATTAGTATGAACATTTAAATACCAATAATACGATGCATTTTGGAAAATAAAGGTCTTCTATCTGTCTAGAAATAATACGAATGTACCTACACTTAATAAGGGTCCAGGACTGACTCGTCAATCAGACGGTCAACCAAAAGAATACTTCTGAAGTATTATTGGTTATTGTCAGAATGTACAATAACATGACTGGACTTTAGAAAAAATATAGAGATACATAAGAAAGAATGATGATTTGGTCATGGACACATTTTTTCAGATTGTGAGGAAGTTTGTGTTTTGTTTCATATTGATTTCTGTTCCGTAAACGTAAGAGACACCTGAGCTCAGATCACAGCACACCAGTAGAGGACCATTTCTATAGAGGGCACGTTATAAACAGCGCAGAGGGGGACCGCAAACCTTGTCATTGACACAACAGTCTGAGTGAGCGTGTGTGAGCGTGCGTGTGCGTGTGCGTGTGTGTGTGTGCGTGTGTGTGTGTGTGTGTGTGTGTGTCTGCCAGCCAGCCCCGAGTCTAGCTCTATTGTCTAACAAGGTCTAATTAGCACCATGGCACAATGAATTAGCATAATTATGCAAACAGGGCTCCGCTAAAGGCTTGGCACAAGGGAAGACTACGGGGGGCACCTATTACAACACACACACACACATGCACATGGTTAGAAGTGCATGCACACACTCACAAACAGTTACTAAGAAAACTGAGACTCTGGTACAACACATTAAACACGAAACATGAATGTGACAGATCCACTGGATACAGAAAACACACACACACACACACACCTGTCTAAGACTGCAACAGGAAGTGACAAGAACACAAGTCTGTTGTGTAGAATGATCATTGGCTTATTTGGTCATTAAACATATTACTTATACTAGCATGTATTCCTTTAGCACATAGTCTGGGCAAATTATAAATATATCATTATCGTGATACGAGACTCCTCAAACATTTCGGAGATCGCAATATCCATACCTTTCCTTTTCTAGTTTCAAAGGCTGCATAACGGTACATTGATGACATGTTCTTAACCGAACAGACAGTGTTCTTTATTTGTCTTTAGCCACTTAGCCCTTATATCCACATCACTAATGATGATTGATCAAAAATATCATGTGTGCATATTTTGTGAAAGCATATTCAACTCTATATTAACGAACTATTTAATCAGAAATATTGTGATATATATGATGTGTCCATACCACCCAGCCCTATTTCCAGGTTATAAACATCCTCGCGTCACAAACAGTCACATACCAGACCAAACAACGGATGTGCACACAGAAATTACCAGCTAGAAACTTCCCCTCCCCTCCCAACACTCAAACATTCAGGGCTTAGCATTTACCAGTGAAGTCTGTGGGAGATAATAGGGATGAGTGAGAGGCTGAAAGGAGAAGCCATTCAGACAACGACAGCTGTAGAGAAGAAGGCTTTATCCGGCTTCATTAGGATGCTTGGCTCTTGATTAAACACACACAAAGACGCACAAACACTAATACAAGAAAAGGGAAAGCATTTGTCTAAATGAGGCTGAGCTTAACTGCAGTGGAACATACCAAACACTATAACACGCAGAAAAAGTAAGTTGTTAGCGTGTGTGTGTGTCACGGTAACCTCTCCCTGCTAAATGAACCCAACAAGTAACCCCACAGCCCAACAAGCCCCCTTACCAAAAGCCCTGCAATGTCAACAAGCTCTTCCTAAACCCTCTCCAACACACACACATGCACACACCTCCTCTGATGCATTCTTAGTCACCCAACCCCAAGGGCCTGTATTGTGTCCTAAAATCCTGATCCCTAGCAGGAAACAAGCACCCCTAAAACCCCAAAACAACGGCCGCACAAAGCTCTCTTACAATTACAAGCCCCCGCCGTCAGCTAAAGGAAGGTCGGAAGTTCAGGGTTCAAATAGTTCAAAGTGATCCAGAACAGTCTGAAATAGGACCAATTATTCATTGACAACAAATAACAAGTTACAAATGTAACTGCACGGATTTTTGAATCACCACCAGAGGGGGGGCTTTGTACTTGAGTGTGAAACGAAGTCAGCTGTCTGATACTACCTACATATGCCTGCTGTAAATTACCCAGGTACAAAACTTAGACTACCTTTTACGAGTTTACATTTTTAAAAAGAGAGATCGGATCAGAAGGGGAGTGAGCACCATCAGACCTGATGCAAATAAATGGGGGTTGCCCAAAGAAAGCTAATAGAGAGAGAGCACCAACATCAGTAGCAGCATGAGGGCACATTTAAACACAAAAAGCCTTGATTGACAGGAGCAACAATATAATAATTGTAATAAGAATAATGTCCTAACACCAAATTAACATCATACAAACTAAGTCCAAATATATTTGTATATGCTTAAAGTACTAATTTATCAAAACAATTCAAAGTTTGAGCGACAGGTTTTTTAATAACAGAAGAAGATAAAACATGTTTACCACTTAAATACCTACAAATCAAACATATAGTTTTTCTACATATACTACTGATTTACAAGATGGTCTCCCACTGCGAGTATGACATACAATATGATCAGAGTGTATATTGATAATGTTCTGATTTACGGATCCCCTTGGCATTAAAGCCTTCATTTAGTTTATCGATTGTATTGTTTTACTTTTGCCCAATTAAGTATTTCTGTACGAATACAAGCACTGCGTTACAGTACAGCCTGGTATACAACACGTAATGGGCTGTATTTTACACAATTACATTCTACATTGAACCAAATCCTTTTTCAAAATAAATAAAGGCACAATAGGCTTGGGCATAAGTGACGTTAAATCCCAAATATTTAAAAGTCTTTTAATTGATATGATGTCATCTCTACCATACGCTCTTCATTTCCTAAAACATCTTCATTGAGACTCATTGGCCGCTCCTCTGGTCTTGCAATGAAACCATTGACTCCAGCTTATCGTCACCTTACGAAACAACATATTGTTCACATATATGCACAGTGGTGGCACAAGCACAATAGCCGGCAGAGCGAGTCATGCTGAGAGGGGATAGCAATTTTAAGCTGAGTCCACACATTTTAGAGGCAGTGGGCTAATCCGGCCAGGCTTTTTAGCCCGCTATTCAGGAGGACAAGGACCCCTAGGATTTGGGCTTGTCCACACCTCAGGGGTAGGGGGGATTATCAAGATAACAGGAAAGGTGGAGAGGGTGGGATGGTGGGCAAAGTGAATATGTGTTCATTAGCAAGACTGTGTGGATTGTTTGCAAGTATGAGTGTGTGGCTCTATATCTTAGTGAGGGGTAAAGGTAAGTAGTTGTGTGTATGTTTGTGTATTTAGAGGGGTTTCTCCCTGACTCCCATCCCAACAAATATACCCCAGAGCTCTGACAGGGTCACCTCTGGGCCTTTCAAAGCCTCCTCTCAACCAATCCTAATTGATCTCACGCATTACTAGTCCCAAACATGGAATGGAGAACAGGAGGGAGATGGCTGGCCCATTGTTCGACGAACGAGGTCCCGTTGCTAGTGGCTCCACACACACACACACACACACACACACACACACACACACACACACACACACACACACACACACACACACACACACACACACACACACACACACACACACACACACACACACACACACACACACACACACACACACACACACACACACACACACACACACACACACACACACACACACACACACACACACACACACACACACACACACACACACACACACACACACACACACACACACACACACACACACACACACACACACACACACACACACACACACACACACACACACACACACACACCACCTCTGGCATGCCCACCCACCATCTCCCCTTCTACCCCTTTTCTCCTCTCCCCACCTTTATGCTCTCATCTCCGGCTGTGCTAATCCACCGGCCAAGTCAGGAACTCAGTTACCCATCTGGCCGAGCACGACTCCAGCTGGGAGGAGAGAGGGATGGAGGGGTGGAAGGAAGAAAGAGGAGAGAATGGTAAGAGGGGTGGAATGGGAAAGAGGGATGAAGGGTTATACTGTAATTCAAGAGAGGGGAAAAGAAATGAGGCAAGAGAGAAGTCACTATTAGAGGACGAAGAGGAAGAAAGACAGGGAAGGAGAAATGCAAATCACAAACACGGTGAAGGTTGCTAAAACATGATGACCTCTCCATTTTCTCTCTACAAAGGAAAAGGTATTGATCCTATTGTCTCCTTGAAGAGAATAGGGATTATCCGTTCTAGCAGGTTGGAATGAGAGCTGCCGCTGAGCTCTGTCATGACTTATATAGTCTGATCCCAGTGTGCAGTGAAGTAGCCTCTGGCCATGACCTTCACCTCTGACCCCGAGTCCTATGGAGCCATCTGGCTGGTTAGCACTAACCCATGACCTTTGTCCTAACCCAACACATGCCTGTGAAGGTGGACCTGCACAGAGAAAAGTATTAAACAACTTCATATACATGATATCATCAAAGAAGCAGCTCTATTAATGCCTATGTTGTTGTTTCTAATGATACTGAGCATTGTTTCAATGTTTGATATGGCTGAGGTGCAGTCAAAAGACACATTTTAATTAACTTGACTATAAAGATGTATTGTATGGCTTTGAATGCAACTTACAAATGAACACAACATGCATTCAGTTGCCACTTTATTAGGTCAACCTGCACAATCTAATGCAACAGCTCTGCCTCAAATGATACCTTCATGAAGTGTATTAAGTTCAGTTGTTGTTCACATTTGTAGGATGTAGTTTGCAGTGGTATTGTACTGCACAACATTATATTGAGAGTTCCTTGTTATTACTATCAATATACATAAGATAGGCAGAATACTACAAACATAGACCTCATGCTAAACATAAAAATGTAACCTATGAGTGTCAAAGAAAACGTTATAGGCATCACAAAAGAAAACTTCAGGTGAGAAACGTTGTATTGGATTTCAATAATAATAAATGATTTGGGTGAACATGTTTAAAGTAGCTACTGAGTGCATATAGTTAATGAGAGGAATACACATGCGATTAACATGAAATGTGCATGCTTATAAGTCATTTTAAAGGAGTTTAATCTCAAACAATCCAAATGCTTGTAGCCGACCGGACTGATTCACTCAGGTAAACAGCAGTCATGCATGTCTGACTGATAGCTCTACAAAAGGAATAGCAATAACTGAATAGAGCAGAATACAACCCGACTCGACCAGAAGTTGAGCTAAATGCCTCAGAGAAACTTGACAGAATGAAGGTGAGGCCAAGGCTCTTGTGCTACAGGTGATCATATTCCACTTCATATCATAAAGCATTTGCAAACCCCTGTTTGAGTCACGCTCTTACCTTTCTCCCAAACCACTCATCACTGTCGACTGAGAAAATAAGAAGACTGAAGCCCACTTTCCTTCTCAAGGACATTTGAAGGTAGTTGGGAGGAATGAGCAGACATGATAACTCGCATCGGAAGCCACACAAGAGACGTACTACCATTCAGGGAGATGGAATCAAAACACCCGCATCAAACCATCAATCAAACACTAGCAGCACACAGCATGAGGCTAACGCAGAGTTTGAGCGTGTGTGTGTGTGTGTGTGTGTGTGTGTGTGTGTGTGTGTGTGTGTGTGTGTGTGTGTGTGTGTGTGTGTGTGTGTGTGTGTGTGTGTGTGTGTGTGTGTGTGTGTGTGTGTGTGTGTGTGTGTGGGTGTGTGTGTGTGTGTGTGTGTGTGTGTGTGTGTAGTATAGTATAGTAGTAAGATAAAGTAGGTACTTACAGACATTGCCGGTGTTGTCAAAACTGTTGAGCACTTCGTTAACTCGGATAGGCCCCATGTTGTCCCTGAAACAGACAAATAAAGAGGATTACACAGCGGCATGGGTGAATACTATTGTTGTTTAAATACATTATAACAGGAAGGAAATTAACAAGATAAGTCAGGATGTATTTCTTTTCAAATCTCAATTGCATTGAATAAGAGTTTGGAAAATAAAAAAAGCAACATTGAGACAAATAAAGTTTAATTCAACAGCATTTTAATCACCATATCAAAACGTGTTGTTTAGGTAATGACTTAATAACATCATCCCTTGTATGGTTTGTCCTTGTAGATACTTTGCTCTTCTGTCCTTAATGGTAAAAGCAACACCACACGTTATGAACCTGCAACGTGTTAAGTCCTGTGTTATCATGAAACGACCCCTTGTTTGGTCGCTGTGCTTCATCTGTGCCAGTATGAAACTAGAGCCTTATATGGATCCAGAGGCGGCGCTAGGGGGTGGCTACTTGGGCTCAAGCCCCGGATGTTTTCTGAAAAGCCCCGGATGTTTCACTTAAAAAAAAAAAAATTTAAAAAAAAAAAAAAAATCTAATTTTTTTTTTTTTTTTTTAAATGTCTCGGTAATAATGTGCAGTACCGGAGTCCACCAGAGAGGCAGCCGCTACGTGACATTAGCCTGCGTACTGCGTAGCCTTCCCTGCTCTGAAGAAGAAGTGATCCTTCCTAGTGCCTGACGAGTTTTAAGCTAATAGCCTAAGTTATGGATATTAGAAAGTTATTTTCATCGAAGCAGGCGCCACAAGCTGCAGCAGCAGCAGCAGCAGCAGCAGCAGTATCAGCAACTGACAACAATGTCATCACCAGCAGTGAAGAAATGGATGATGTTTCAGGTGTGTGAATATAATGGTGATATCTGCACTCTGGCTGACTGAGTAAGAAGTGAAAAAGAGTGATGTACTGTAACGTTAATCTTATAGCTAGTAAACATGGAGTAACCAAGGCAAGGCAAGTTTATTTATATAGCACCTTTCAACACAAGGCAATTCAAGGTGCTTTACAAAAATGAAAGACATTCAGACAAAGGCATTTAAAAACAGTAAAAGATAATAAAAGAAACATTAAAAGAAAAATACATGAATACAAAGTTACAGTGCAGTTTAAGATATGAATAGTTCACACAGAAGTTCCACTTTACTGATGAACACAACAGCTCAGTTTAAATTAAAAGCAGCGACAAAAAGATAAACCACACTATGTCAATACCCCTATATGTTAGTATGTATACAGAACATGACTACAAATTATTCTAAGATGTAACGTTAACCCTTCATACCTCAGTCTACTTTTAAGACACTAAAATAACGTATTCCAATTTTTATTTTGTTTTCCCGCGTGGAATTATACCGGCTCTGGTTTCAGTACACATAACAATGGAACCATAGCAACGGAACTGACAGGCAACGGAACTGACAGGCAACAGTCTGAATCCGATTGGCTGTGACTGCATCCACTCAGAGTGCCCGATTCAGAAACATGACTCTTACACTCTTTACGTCACAAACAAAGATGGTGGATGAGAATAGATCTATAAAACAATAAGCAATGCGCAGTGGATCGGAAGAGGACGGTGTGTCGGCTTTGTTCGATAGCGGTGCGGTATGCTAATGGAAACACACGCCAAACATGCTAAATCACATCAGAAGGCAAAATGCAGGATCTGTTTGGTATTTTGAAAGAAAAACTATTTATATACTTTATATAGGTATGGCCCTACAATATATTGTTCAAATATAGCATGATATGTCCCCTTTAAGGTATTATTAAGGTAGGGTTAATGTTGCTCTCAAAGTGCACCAGATTGATGCTTTTAACTTCAATATTTGAAAAAAATCTTCCCGGGGGGAGTATGCCTAGAGGAGGCGACGACCCCCCTAAAGGATGTTTGGTCCCCCCCCCCCCCAACAACTCCTGGGCTAAGCCCCGGATCTCCTACAATCCTAAATCCGCCTCTGTATGGATCCATTCATGTGTGTGTACCTGAGCAAGGCACTGTACTCGGGAAAGAAGACACTTCTGTACTCCACCCACTGGTCGTCTGAGGTATCACTGGGGTCTTGAGTCAGAAGCCTCTTCCTGCTGAAAAGGTCAAACGTTGCAAACCTTCGGACAGACACCTGTTTGACCTCTGGAGCGTCCGTCTGCTTCTGACGCAACACCTGCGTGGAAATATAGGAAAGTTAATAGATTTCAATTTCCTCAAAATAGCACATCTCTCACTGGAGCATTTTTCATATTCAATTTGCTGTAAAGTCTCAACATTTGTTTTAATGTGTTGGCAGCGTGAGGTTTCATACAAGAAATCCTTTGGAAGACCATACTTTATAATGGGTATTTTAAATAAATGCTACATTTCAAATGTTCCATAACAACATCATGTTATCCTGAACCTTAACTAATGTTAAATATGGTTTGTCTGTGTCGCTGGCTATACTTAAACATAATGTATTTCATTTATGTAATCGTTTATTTGGCAGGGACAATGCACAGTAATGAACACTTAAATCATTCAAATGTGTCAAGGGTAACAGTGACAGATTTAGCTTTGAGCTAATTTCCATCTGCAGTCCCTCACATAAAACATTTAAGAAGTTTACATTTTACAAACATAGCAAAAACAGAATACATGATATGCAAAAGGTGCAAAAGAGCAAGAGTAGCATACACAAGTATTTATGACATGGTAATACAATATAGCAGCAACGACATATAAAGTGCAAGAGAGGAGACAAGAGCTACCTAAAGTGCAAGAGGAGATACCCCTGTGTTAAAGTGCATTTAGCGGTGATTGCACATCTGTTTGTTTCTCAACCATTCTTTGAGTTGACCTTTGAAGCTATTGAGAGTGGGACAATCCCGTATCTCAGTTGGGAGGCTATTCCACAATGAGCTGCCTTTAATGGTCCGTCCGTCTGCGGCAGTGGCGGTTCTACGGGGTGGCACGGGGTGGCAGCTGCCACCTCAGAAAAATGCCTTGCCACCCCAGCTGGCAGCTTTGTTTTGAAATAAAAGTTGTGGCTCATCGGACATTTATGAGAGAAAATCTCTAATGTTCGAGTGCAAGTGAATGCAGCACAAGACGCAAGCCTTGTAACCCCTCCCCCGGCCCTGGCGCAGCGTGGAAATATGATTGGCGGCAATTTCATTTGAACGGGGGACAGCGCAAAACGAGAAGCATTTCGGATCCAAGTAGACGGAAGGAATGAGGTATTTGCAGTCTACAATGACAGAGAAGAGACTGTCAAGTCTGGCTGTACTCAGCATTGAATCAAAACGCACTAAAGCTTTAGATCTTAATACGTTTGTGAGGCGATTTGCTGAACAAAATGGTAATCGCCACATTCAGCTGTAACAGGCATGCCAACTTGATGCTCTGCTCACGGATGACTCGATGAGCATAATAAACTGTTAAGATGATGAGCTTGTATGTGTGTATATTTTTTTCTTTAAGGGGGTCTGCCCCCAAAAAACAGTTTCAAGTCCTGAGAAAGTCAAATAAGACGGTGTGTAAAACTACACTGCCCAGCCAAAAAAAAGTAACCACTTTGATTTAACTAGGCCAGTAGGTAAGGACCTTCCACTGGATAATAGCTGCAGCGATGTTTATGTTTTAGCTGAATACAAGTTTTTTAACCCTAACTGATGCAGTTAGTCACTTCTTTAATGTTTGTTCTTTCTGATGTAAAGTCAGTTGTAACTGTTTGCAATGAAGTCGTGGGGCGCTGAACTGTTCCTTTGATTCTTTTGATATATGATAGTAATTACTTGTCTTTCAAATTTGAAGGAGGATGAGCAAGCATCTTGAGGAACATTCATCATTAACTCCTCCAAAAAATATAGTTTATTTAATAATAACACTGAATATGTGAATCATAACAGTGATTGACAGCTGATAGGAATAATATGATTGTTAATAGTATCATATTAATTTAGACAAACATCGACGAGACAGTTAATTCATGTATTTATTGCAGCAGTCTGCATAGATTTGGTAACCCTGCTGGTCTAAGAGTGAGACAAACTCATTCAGTTAAAATTCATTAAATGATGTCTGCCACCTTATATATTTATATGTAAGGCTTTACTGATGTGCCACAATAATGTCACCTAATGTTATTGAGTTAAAATATAAATATTGTGGCTTTCCAAGTTAACATTGATTGATATGACTGCGATTAAATCAGCATATACTTCTGCCAGGGGATGCCACCCCTCAAAATCTCCTGCCACCCTCTTGCCACCCCATGAATATTTTTCTAGATCCGCCCCTGGTCTGCGGTGGACTTCACAGTCTCCTCTGGTTTCTGACCTAGTGCAGCGTCCAGTGTGGATGAATTCCCTTAAGGGTGGGGGGGCCCAGTCCATGTAAACATTTATAAATAAAGCACATACTTTTAAAAGACTTAAAATTGTCAAAGCTCAAGAAATTGTGTTTTTCAAGGATGGGACAGTGGTGGTATGAATGTGGCTGTCTGTCAAACCCCTTGATAGCTCTCTTGTGCAGCTGTTCTATGGGTTTCAGGTTTGTGGCACAAGCAAACAACCAGTTTGTAAAACAGTATTCAATGTGGGATAGAATCATGCAGTGGAGGTATGACTTTGCAGCATTGACAGTTAAGAAAGGTCTAATTTGTTTAACATTTTGCAAGTTGGATTTAATGGTATTGGATACTTTCTTAATATGTTTCTTAAAAGTCAAGGTCGAGTCCATTATGACTCCAAGATACTTGAAGTGGGAGACTAGCTCTATTTCTGCTCCGTTTAAAAACACGTTGGATCCTTCGATTCGTTTACTGAACATCATGCATACTGGTTTTTTTACGTTTAACTGTTAGCAAATATTGTTCAGCCAGTGTTGAACCTTGTCCAAAGCTTTTGAGAGACAAGATGAGATCAGTATGATTGTACATCTTTTCATCCTGAACGTATTCATTACATTACATAAGTCCTATTTACAGTATGTATCTATCTATGCATTTTGGTGGAGTCCATATTGCGCCAGGAGGAAGAAACGCAGAATGCAAGGTGGCCCCATAAC
The DNA here is from genome assembly GCF_902827115.2 of Pseudochaenichthys georgianus. Lineage (NCBI taxonomy): Eukaryota > Metazoa > Chordata > Actinopteri > Perciformes > Channichthyidae > Pseudochaenichthys > Pseudochaenichthys georgianus. The sequence continues at coordinate 32,332,777 of NC_047517.1, forward strand.
AGGGAGCTTTTCTTGGCAGCAGAGTGCAACGTCTGTATAATGCCCATCTATGGCAGAAAGTATAAACTCTACTTTAACAGCTCCCCTGTGAGAGAAGAGAGGGAAACTCTTACTGGTGACAAAGTAACTGGAATATGTTGTTATTACATTACTTGATGATAAAGTTACAGTCAGGTTAAGCGTCAAGTTATGTCCAATGTCATAGCAGATCATAGTGCCAATGAATCAATTGCTTAATAAACAGAATGCTATCATACCGTAACAGACTGAAACAGGTATATTACAGTGCATAAGCTATGCCCTTGTCCACATTTCACAAAGCTTATGCTATACATATATGCTAATTGAACTACACATTACAATAGTAATTGCAGGAAACAATGACTTTGTAGCTAATAAAAAAGAGGGGAAACATGACAAGGAGAAACAGTGTGTTCCCATCACCATTATTAGAGATATTCAAACGTAGAACAAATATTTAAAGATGTTGAACAAATTGTAGGCTCTGTGCAATAAAGACACACTCTTGCAAAACTGTGCAATAATCACCTTTATAGATATAGAAAGTTTAGAAACACATATAATTGTATAAATGTCCCAACATGTTTATAATATCGCAGCACCTAATATGTCACTCAGTTCTTCCAATTGCTGCTCCTCGTTGTTAGCCAGGGATGTGTACTTATGTTTCTTTATGTTGATTGTATTATTACTAATGTGTGCTTTTTTTCTCTATATGTAATAAGTTGGCTTATTCTTTATTATGGCATGCCTTTTTTTAACCTGCTATGCCACTTTTTGCTGTAACACTGTGCATGTCCCCGCGGTTGGAATAATAAAGGAATTCTGATTCTGCTTTGTTTTGTTTTGAAGCTAACAATAGCCTACCTGTCTCAGCAGAGTCCACCTGGCCTTCGCCACATCAGTAGCACCACAGATTGGTGAATTAGCTGCTTCTTCATTAATATTTTTCCTCAAAGGCGACGCCGGTTTGTTTTTTTCTGCAGTGTCGATGCAGTCCCTCTCCATTTTATCCAACCGGTGGGCGTAAATAAATCTGCAAACAAATGTAATCACTGTAGGGCTGTCACAGTTACCGGTATATATAAGGTTATGCAAAAATGTTGGTTTTTTTATGGTAACTCCACCAACGCACAACTGCTCGCAGATATGCCTGGCTGTAATCACCTGTTACACCCACAATGGATACATGCTACTTCCGTACACTTTTGGAATTCGAGACATGGCAATAGACTATCGATAGAATCGTGCTGAATTGTCAGTTCTAAACTGCCAGGGGATTATCTCAATTTGATTACTTCAGCCTAGCGTTGCTCGCTACGTCATCCACAGCGGGCTTTGTTTAGGAAATCAGGCACGTGTATAGAATTTGCTTTCCGCTGTCAACAGAGGACGTTTCATTTATTTATCGAAACAATACATTATTCAGGTGGAAATACAACGCTTATTTGTCAGGCGAAGTGTGTTTTACTGTCGTCATGACTGACATACATTTACCAGGCAGTGATATTAAGCTACTTTGACCTATAAAACCACTGCGTTCATGTGTAAACTAAGCTAATTTAACCTTATTTATTCGTAATGGCTGTCCTCTCTTCTTTGCTGTGTTCACCTGCTCGTTTCATTTCACCATTTCGGTTACGATTATGGGATTTCTCTCCTTGCAAATGGAGAACATGGCTATTCTTGTCCGTCCAACGCTGTTACTCATCGGTAAGGGTAATTCGTTTGGGTATTTATATGTATTTATTGAGAGCACATAGGCACAGGAAAACACGAGCACAATGACAGCGCATAGTTAAAAGCCTTTTAAAACAACTATTAACATGCAACAGAAACAAAAACACATACTTAAGCAAGGATAAAAGCTTTAAATAACAAAAGCTAGTGATGGTTAAAATGCTGTTTTTGTTTTGGGTTGGTGTTAGATTACCAGTGTGATGGAAGAAGTACTCAAATCTTATACCTAAATACCTGCATCTGTGAGAAATACTCATTACTAGTCTCAAATAAAAGTAGTGTATGCTTGTGTAAACATACAAAAGCAAAAGCATTAATTTAAAATATAAAATTTGACCCATTTGATAGTAATTGCAATTTCATAATTACTATAGCTAATGTGTTCATCTCTTCAGTATTGCAGTTATTGAAGAAGTGTAGCTAATATATAATATATATATATATATATATATATATATAATAATGTGTGTCATCATAATTCGGAAACTGGCAAGAAAGTTGTATAAATACAATGAATTAACTATTGCTCTCATGTGAATGTGTGTAGACTAAAAAAAAGCACAATATTTACCTCTGAGATGTGCTGTAGTAGAAGTGTAAAGTAGTAGCACCAAATGGATGTGCTCAAGTAAAGTACCAGAACTGGAGATGACTGTCTGTTAAAGCTATCCTGTAGATAACGTGAAGTCATTCATTATTCAAAAGTAACGGTGTCTTTTCACCAGGCTAACAAAACAGGTCTTGTACAGAGCGCACGCTGAAACTGAGCCCTGTGGATGGGGATCACTGCACTCACACGGAAATGAGCTTCAGGGAAATGGAAACATGAACACATTAGAAAGAAAGCCCAAAGCCTTTAACATGTTTTCAATTAGTATGTTCCACGACTTTACTCGTATAGGATACATTTTGGATAGATTTGAGCACAGAGTAATATTTCTCAATCACCATTTTTGTTGAATAAAAATGTCATGACATCATCCTAACAAATCACCACTTTTCCTATCTTTACAACATACTGTTTTACTGTATTTTTACAAAAGACACATTATATCACAAGTGGAGATTTTTGGAAATCATACAGTTGAATTAACACATATATATACATCATTATATACATATGCCATTAATAACTGTAATATATACCTGGCTGCTAAATCCTAAGAACTGTTACAGGATTTGTATTTTGAAAAGTTTTTTTTATTTTATTTTTATTATATCATAACTTAGTACTTTTTTTAACATATGTAACATTAAGCTGTCTGTGGCTCTTTCCTGCTGTGACGATGCAAGTGTCCCCTCTGTGGGACTAATAAAGGTATTCTGATTCTGATAAGTAGGCTTCATATCACTAACACCCACACGTTGTTTTATTTTAGGACAGTTCAAACTCATCAGATCATCATCGCAGCTCTGGACTCGAGAGGTACAAGGACTTACAGAAGTATTTCAACAGGAGACTGAAGGCAGCATACCACAGGTTCTCCCACATACCGGATCACTCATTGGTAAGGGCTGCACTTTGCCTTGGGATTTTAAACTATTGGAATATAATCTCAGTGTTAATCCCAGCAGCATTCACACTTGTGTTGCCAGAAACACAGAGTATACATCCTGTGTGGGATTAGTAGGATCCACAGAATCATATTACTCTCATTAGCTGTTGAGGCATTTGTGAAATTCGAATTCTTTTTTTACAATTCACTGTGATTTGCATTGACACAGGTCTGTGGCCATAACCATGTGTATTTCATTGAGGGGGATGGGATCTACAGAGTGGACCAAAGACAAAGTAAGCAGAAAATATGAAGTTGTAAAGCCAGAAGCTTGAGATCAGAGACCTGTAATCATATTGCATTCTGAAGACTAAAGTAACGCATAGACACTTGAATGGGAAATGTTATAAAGAGGACTGAAATCAACCAGAAACTAAAATATTACCTGCAGTTCCTTTTATTAATAAAACCCCATTCACTGCACCTGCAATTTATTAGCATTCCTTTGTAAGGAATCCCTCTTCTGTGCATGACTCAGTTTCCTCGCCCTGTGTGTAGGTGACCCAGAACCAGAGCAGGTGCTACATCTAGGACAAGTCTCTAGGCAGGAGGAGAAGACAGGTCTTATTAATGAAGAAAGGATTCAGTGGATTGTCCAGAGGATACGTCTGTCCCCTCAGGAGAAGCATCTTGCTGCCTCACTAAAGACTACTGACACAGAAGAGCCTAGGTGAAAAGATTCAAATTAACATGCAGAATGTTCTTTTATTTGGCAGTAATTGTTTTTTTTATTGTCAAAATGTAAACTGTTCAATTTACTGAATTAATTAATTAATGGATGATTGTGCTGTGACGTTCAGGTGTGTGGTTGTGAGGCTTCGAAAGAGAAACTCTCCTCCTCCTCCTGATCCCCAACACATTGTACTCACACTGGACAAAGTCTTCAGCTTTGGTACGTTTTGAATAGTTTGACCTTGGAGAAATATAATAGAAGTATAAGTGTACTGGCTAATATATAATGTTCGTCTACATGAGTAAAGAGTGGGCCACAGACGATGTCCTGTTCTACACAACTCTGGAGGCTCTGCGCTGCAGTAAAGTGTTTCGATTGGACCTGACCTCCAAAGAAAGCAGGATCACTTCTGTGTTTGAGGAAACACATCCTGAGTAAGTAGAAGTCATGCTGCGTACCATTTACATTGGAAGTCGGGTCAGAACTGGGAGTGACGTCACATTCCAGTTGACAGTGTTTCAGTAGCACAAGTCGGAAAAAGGGGCCAGCAGGAAAGTTGTTCGCCTTGTTTACAGCTTTAACAGTCACCTAAGCTTTATATTGTATTTTACAGATATAAAACTCCTAGCAACATATCCACCGATAGACGATGATCCGAACCATACTGCATGTACAGTTGATGACACAAATAATACAGAAGAGCTAAACATCTTATATTATCAAAGTGTTCTCTTAATGTTCATACGCAGAGACTCCATTTTGACCACTGATCTTGGATGATCTCGGGTATGGCGAGGTATCTCCGAGTTTCCAAGTAGGCACCAATCTGACCTCAAGGGGCGTTCCAGTTCAAATGTCCGACTGGGAACTTAGATATTCCCTCTTCCCAGTACAACTTGAACGCACCATAAGGTCACATCTAAGCTGTGTCTGCTCCCACACCGTCTCTAATTCATACATGGACCTCTCCACAGTGTGTTTGTGGAGGTCGCTCTTTCCAGAGACCGACAGATGCTGAGCATCAACGGCAACAGCAGGAGCAGCTCAGAGGTTCTGCTAATTGATGGAACGACTTCCCATCTAGAGCCTTTCCTGGTTCAGCCACGGCAGCCGGACCTCCGGTACCATGTGGAGCACTGGAGAGAGTCTCTGGTTATACTGGCTAATACAGGGCCTGGGAAAGAATATCAGGTAGCGTTGGTACAATACTCTTACTGGAATACGATATGTAGAAGAATAGTTTCATAAGCTAAAATGATTTAAAAGGTTTTTATACTTTGGCCCCCTTCAGGGTGCGTACAAGTGCTTTATTTTCCTGTTAAAGTATAAAGTATCAATGGAGAAGTGATAACTAAGGCTTCAAGTGTTTAGACATTTTGGTTTGGATACCTATTAAGTTGTTTTTAAGGGCTTGTATGTTTTTGCTGCGAGTCAATGTGTATAATCCTTAATGGTTATGTTGTGGTAAATCACAGCAAAACACATTTGGAAGGAGATAGTTATGCTAATTCATATTTTATGTTTCCTAGGTGTTGCAGTCCCCTCTCTCAGAGCCCTCCATGGCCTCCTGGGTGCCTTTGTTTGCCCCTGACTCCGGCACTGTTATCAAAGACATGGACGTGATCGGAGACCACTGTGTGTTGGTGGCTAGAACAGCAGCCGGTGGACTCGTTCTTATCGTAGTCTCGCTGACCAATCCCAAGGAGGCATACACTGTACAGGTCAGTGTGACCGGAAAACTAGATTATAATATTTTTTTTCTTTCTTTGCAGCTTTGACGTTATACTAACTTGCTGGCATGCTTGCTATTATTCATAAAACTGTATCCTTTACCAAATTGCTTGTTAAGATGCTTTAAATGTAAAAGGATATCTTTCACACATCAACATATACAGTTGGCCACTTGTATTCATATTGATTGTATGCATTAATCTCTCCCTAGCTCCCCTCCTGGGCCTGTACCATCCAAATGAAGAAACCAGGCATGGCAGTGGGCAGTGTGTTGGAGTTCTTGATTTCATCTCCAGTCCACACCCCAATGCCGTACAGTCTGTCCCCTCAAGATGGGCTACTTTTATCAGGCTCCAAAGATGGTTCCTCCCCAGGGGCCCAAGGCAGAATTACCACCACCCGCTTGGAGGCCTGCAACCAAGTGAGAACACTTAACACATAAGACGCATGCACACACACTGAAACAGTATCGGCTGTGGGGAGGCTCATCATCTCCGTGCTAAGACTCAAGTGTCTACTGGTAAAGCTCTTTTGGCAACCAGCCACCAGTAGAACACTGTCATGCACACACACAGCTAAGACCTAGAAGTGCAGATCTGATATATGCAAAACATATGCTGTTTCGAGATCATTTAACATTTTGAAATGTCTCCCTGCCTGTAGGATGGTACCTTGGTGCCAGTGACCCTGTTTCACTCGGGACCTGTGGGGGGCTTGAGACAGGCTCCTCTACTCGTCCATGTCTACGGAGCTTATGGCAGAGATCTCAACATGGAGTTCTGCCCAGAGAAAAGGCTTCTGCTCGAGCAAGGCTGGACTCTGGCCTTCTGCCACATCAGGTAGTGTATTACTCTGTAGCAGCCCACAACGGAGACATCTACATTATTATCTCTGCAGAAGTATAGTGCAGATAAAGTAAAGAGAATAGACTTGCATATCAAAATATAAAAAACTATGCACATGTTATTAATAATTAAAAAAACAAGTTAAAACAAACAACAGAAGAAAAGTGACCATAGATGTATATATAGTATTACAGACTAACCTGTTTAGCTCGGCAGGTTATCTGGTAATAAGAAGCATGCTTTATGTAAGTGTAACTGTGGCTAGTAAGTGCTAGAAATGGTCTGTGAGGGAAAATACACTCTGGAATTGTGCGTTAAAGTGAATCTGTGTTCTTTCCCTTTGCCCCTCCTAGAGGTGGAGGAGAGCGAGGTCTCTCCTGGCACCGACAGGCTGGTGTTGAGGGGAAGCAGAGAGGCGTGGAGGACCTGCGAGCCTGTCTCCGTCACCTCTTCTCTTCAGGAGTCTCCTCTCCTTCTCTCACCGCCCTCACAGCCTGCAGCGCGGGGGCTGTGGCCGTGGGAGCGCTGTGTAACACACACACACACATGATGCGAGCTGTCACACTGCAGGTAACATGTTAAATCATCAGAGACGGGCTGTGGTTGTGTGCAACTGTCTTGGAGTGTGTAGATTTTAGTGTTACTTTTTTTTAAATTGATTACACACATCCAAAGCCATCTCTTCTACTGTGTTCAGGCTCCTTTCCTGGATGTGTTGGGAACAATGGAGGACCCCAGCCTGCCTCTAACTTTGGAGGATAGAGAAGAATGGGGGGACCCAGTTGGAAACCCAGAACATAGACTCATCATCTCCTCCTACTGTCCCCTTCACAACATAACCCCTCAGGTACAGGAAAAAAAAAGTTTAGCCTCGGAGTTAAACATTTAAATTCCCACATTTTGGTCCAATGTGAACATAAATGAAAATTGTTGATCCAAAACCCTTTAAAATACAGCAAGTTAACCATCTTTTTGAATTTGTGTTATTATATGAGCTAGTGTTACCCATCGATGCTGCTGACGGCCTACAGCGGTGATGCCAGGGTTCCTCTGGCAGGTGTCCTCAAATACACAGAGCTGCTAAAAAGGGCCATCCATACACACTTCACCTTGAATCCAAAATCAGGTATGTGCGCACACACACTGTACACTCTTCCACACATGCCATCACAACACGTATTTTCCTGATGCATGTGTGCAGCCGTATTGCATATATATGTGTGTGTTGTGTTTGTGCATCCAGGCTGGTTTTCTCACTTGTATTTGTAGGTGTAATTTGTGCATCATCAGATGTGTTAACGGTTCAGGGTCAGCTCCCAACAGTAGTGTCAGTGTGTATGTCTGGAGAGGCGGCAGGAACTTAAGCAATGCCTGGGGAAACTGCCAACAGCATCTGAAGTGCATGACCAAAGTATAGCATAGGTCACCTGTGTGTGTGTGTGTGTGTGTGTGTGTGTGTGTGTGTGTGTGTGTGTGTGTGTGTGTGTGTGTGTGTGTGTGTGTGTGTGTGTGTGTGTGTGTGTGTGTGTGTGTGTGTGTGTGTGTGTGTGTGTGTGTGTGTGTGTGTGTGTGTGTGTGTGTGTGTGTGTGTGTGTGTGTGTGTGTGTGTGTGTGTGTGTGTGTGTGTGTTAATTGCTCTCATTTCCCCATAGACAGGCTCTTTCTCTCCCTCTCACTTATAATCTGCCTTCCCCACATTGGTGGTGCTCCTCTTTACACCCCCCTCTCTCTCGCACCGCCTCCACGCTTCTTGTTCCAAATGCACACATTATCTCTCTCACTTTCCTGTTGTTCATACACACATACACCAGGCGGCTTAAGTGTCTGTGTATGTGTGTATATGTCTCTCTAATCTGTCTCCCTCTGTTCTCCGGAGTCTTTGATAAAGTGCTGATGGCATAGACACATGCAGGAGGGGGGGCAGACCCATTAGCATGGTAAAGAGATAGTGTATCAGAGCAAGAGATTAGACGCTTCAGACTGGGAGCTGTCAAGGTCAAGACCGCACTTGTGAAACAGCCCGTACCACTGAGACCAGGCTGGGAGGGATAATATAGTGGGGGGAAGAGGGAGGGCAATATCAGATGGGATCACGAATGGATGAAAGGAGTGTAAAGACATTTCCAATAGAGGGGTTGATTTGGGGAAACTGGACAGAGAGAAAAGGGGAGCAGAGAAAGTGGGTATATAATAAAATGTGACAAAAAAAGGCAAAGAGGATGTTACAAATCTTCTCTCCCCCCTGTTCTGCCTTTGACCTCCGTCTTTCTGTCTTATCCGTTTTTTAAGAATATGAACCAGCACCAAACATAGTTCTGAATATCCAACCTGGGGAAAATCACCTCGGACCAGAAGACTTTGAGCTGATGCTGGAGGAGGTAATGCATTCACATCATCATTTGTGTATCTGCCCTGTAATAAAGTTTTTAATATTTGTACATTTCAAGATGTCCTTCTCTCACGTCGTTACAATCCAATTAAAAAGTCAGTTTACCCAAATCCAAAAATAATCTTAACTGTGCCAATTAGTATGTTTTCCATTTTGAATTCAGCCCAACTCTATCCTCACATTTTGAAAAATAACATTTGTTTTATCAGATAAGTTGCTCGGTACAAACTGTGAAATGTGTCTTTCCTCCCGGACACAGGAAGCCCTCAGGCTAGCATTCCTTTACACAGAGCTGGGCCTGGAGCCTCCTCGGCCCCAACGCAAGAGGAGGAGATAACACTGCTATCAGGAGCCAGGAATTAAACAACTCCCATTGCTACAACAACTCTGATGACACTTACTGCCTAATCTTTAACAACACCAATGAAAGAGAAGACAACAGTGGATGTATCTGCAATCCTCTTTATTACACGCTATGAATCCCTTACAAAGGAGACCCCAAAGAAGAATCTTGATGATGCGTTTTAGCATTTATAAAGTATGTCCACGGCGCTTAAATAGCAGGCCTTCTCGGAGACGGAGCACTGGTCAGGGTGGGTGGGGTTAAACCGGGTGTGGGTGGAGTACTGGATAAGCAAACCCTCTCCTACCTCTGTGGGGATGTGAGACTTTTGTAACACCTTGCCGCTGTTGACATGTTTTGTGCTCATCAGCACCTTCAGCTGGTCCGGTAGCTCCCTGATCGAGGAGAGATCTGTGATGGCAGATTCTTTACCAAAGTTTAGCACCATGAGGAAAGCTCGGCCCAGCCCTTCTAGCTCTCTGAGGTAAGAGAAGACGTTAGCGTCGGCGTGGACGTAGCAGAACCAGCCGCGGTGCAGGGGCAGCTCCGACTGACGCAGGGTGCTCAGGAAACGGTACTGAGCCAGGACAGAACCTGGCTCTTTCTTCTGGACCTAGAGGAGAACGATTGGCAAGAAGACACATGGTGTAAAAGAAAATGATCTTGAGCAAGCTCTGACCAGATGTTTCTCCAGAGATGAAAGAGTTCTGTACCTCCACATTCACGCTCCTGTAGTCCGGATGAACAGGCAACCAGGTGATGTTGCTTTTGGTGTTAAAGCCTGCGTTTATGTCATCACTCCACTGCATAGGGGAGCGCTGGGGGTCCCGACTGGCACTCTGCAGCGAGAGGAATCAGTTTAGCACATCAGCTTCTAGTGACAATAAATATATGTATCTATATGAAAATATAAATCAAATACAAAAACCTGCAATAAATCCTACCATCATGAAACTTAAATGGTCTGTTTTTTGTTGAAATCGTTACACAGAGGCAGTGATTTAACTTATAGGCTGTTTGTTGTTATGTTGAAGAGATTTATATTAAAGTTGAAGTCCACACACATTTTTTCCCCATCATATTTTTATAGATTTGATTTAGATTGAAAAGATTTAACATTGTCATTGCACCGAGTACAAGTAATAAGACAACGAAATGCAGTTATTCAATTCTAATATAAATCTATATACATGTGACTGATAAAAACAAACTGATGTATTAACACTATGAACATTATAAGGAGGTATACACATGATCAACAGCAGTATATAAATATACAGTATAATACAGACACTATCAACAGTATAGAAGTGAACGAGAGTATTTTAACCAAGTTTGCTCAGTACTGACGGAGTTGTATTTTCCGGCAGGGTCCTGTATCTGACTGTCTGTGACATTTATGTTCTCCATGCCGATCTCCTCTCCGTAGTAGGTGGTGGGGGTGCCCGGGAGGGTCAGCAGCAGCATGTTGATGACACGAACGTAGATCTGACCAGCACTGGAAGCAATTCGAGACCCATCATGGTTCCCGACCTGATTGCAGTAGAGGTGGAAGAAATACAAGAGATGGTGGAGAGATGGTGAAAAAAGTTAAGGAGGAAGATGGCAGGGTGAGGTGGGTATGTTTGAGTAATGGAAGAGAAAGCTGATGTGAAAAGACTCCTGACTCACCACCCAGTTTGGCCATTGTCCCTTGGGCATGTTGCCCATCCACAAGTGGACCAGATGTTTAACCCACATGCCGCTTGGGTTCTGAGGAAGGTCCATCAAGTAGAAGTTAAAGGGGAAGTCGCTTTCTTTCACCTGCGGGGTGCCATAGTACATCATGGTCTTCTCCACCTCGTGGTAATCATACGACTCTGTCACCATGAACCTGGAGAGGAGCAGGAACTTGTGTTTGAGGACATGCAATCCGATCCTCCGCCACACTGAACATTAGTATAATTCAACACTCGATTTTATTCACCTTGAACTTTGCTGAACTCTTTTAATCTAACTAAAATAGAAATTTGTTTAAAAGAAAAGTGCTGGTACTAACAGTTCTTTAAACATACAGTATCTGTAAGCAGATTGAAACACAGTTTACACTCATTGTCAAAAATGCTTCAACATATATGTGACACAGTAGACTGTTTCAAAATAAATGATGAGCTGTTTGAACCTTATATCATCATCATACGTATGTAGTAGCACATTGAGTAGTCACCAGTCCCTGTTCGTCCAATAGATGTACTGTTTTGTGTCCCACACCTGTATCTGCCTGGCTCCCGGCCGTAGATGTCCATCTCCGCCCTCCACTCCCTCAGCATGTCATGCAGGCCCAGCTGACTGGTGGTGTAGTCGTGGTAGAGCTCCCACTCTGTGGTCACATCCTCCTGTTGTGAATATAAACAAACATGAGGTAATGTGGCTATTATTGGATTTCAGGCTATCAAGGATTACTAAGAGTTATGGTTAGGTTTTGCATTTGGTTTAGGGCACTTGTGGTCCATTCATAGCTAAGCTTACACCCTGAGATCATCAACTATAATAGATCAAGAGAACCCAACTGTATGTTCCATTTCCCATTAGGAGTTAGGAGAGTTCCCCTTTAACTATGTTCCTTTATCAGTCTAAAGCACAGGGTCCAGTTGAAGGGCAGGTCAGTGGGGAAAAAACAGAGAAAGGTCAAGTTACACAGATATTTGGTTTCAATAAAGTACTACTGAGTACTGATGTGTTTAAGGAGAGTACAAAGAAGTTCAGGAATTAAACCGCTCAAGCCTGCTTCCTTCCTAAAAGCCTTCTTCAGGAACAGTGACTGCTAAGAAATAAAACCTAATGTGTATGCATTTGTATTAGTAAGAAACTCAAACATGACTATTACCAGACTTATTTACTGAAGCAGTGCTGCCACAGGAGTTAAATATCTAGTCCAGTGCTTCTCAAAGTGTGGTCCGCGGACCACTGGTGTTCCTTGAGCGCCCCCTAGTGGTCCGTGAGTATATTGGTAACATTTCACATTTGAAATAAATAAATAAATTTAAGTTTTCCGCACTCTCGCAGGAATATCTCCGCAATGGAGCGAGATTAAGTTTCACTTTCAATTGCATGATATAGCCCAGCGCAACACCTTCATCACACATGTTGCCACTTGTTTGTACCATTTTCAGGCGATTTGTAATCTGTTCTAGAAAAACGATGTGTTTTTTTATATTTGTGGAGTTAGGTGGTCCACGAGTGTTTTTTTTATTGGTTAAGTGGTCCTTGGTATGAAAGAGTTTGAGAAACCCTGATCTAGTCCTACAGAAAAGAGAGAGAGAGAGAGAGAGAGAGAGAGAGAGAGAGAGAGAGAGAGAGAGAGAGAGAGAGAGAGAGAGAGAGAGAGAGAATGAGAGAGAGAGAGAATGAGAGAGAGAGAATGAGAGAATGAGAGAGGATATGTTTACTTAGTCTAGGTTTCATATATCTTAATATTATCTTATATCAAAATGTCTAGGGCCACTGAAATACAAAGAAAATATATGACACTATTGTGACTGAACACAATTTAAAGCTATACCAGCAATAAACCACTAAAACAATCCTGATAACAGATAGCTGCTCAGTTATGATCTGCTGAGTCACATCATATGGCCTGTGGTAAAACTCTCAATATGCCAATACACACACAGCTGTGACTCTTTATTGCAGTGTTGTGGTTCCTGTGTAGCGCCCAACAGTGACTCTTGTTTTGTACAATAGCTGCCCACTGCTCCTAGTAGACTCCTGGTACTAGGATGGGTTAAAAGCAGAGAACACATTTCACTGTGTGTGCTGTGTGCTCTGCATGTGTGACCATTAAAGAGGGTTTCATCCCTCCCAATATTACATTTAAAAAATATATATATTAATATACTTAGGAGGCAAATAATTTTTTCTCCAATACATTTATTTAACATTCATAGTTGCTAGCTTCTTTGTAGATATCAAAACATATATCTGCCTTAATGGTATGATGCAGTAGTGTACTTCTATAAAGTTATTATAATGGCTCAATATTGACAAACTATTATATTAAAATGATATGACGTAAAAGAAAAAAATATATCTATAACACTGTGAAAAGAGCCATTCTGCCTAATGAGTAGTTAAACGTTTCATATTGAAGTACATTTAGCTTCTTATACTTTCTTTTTTGAGGACTTTTACTTTTAAAAAAGTATTTTAGACTGTTGTTTTGCTTTTTTAAGTAAAGGATTACTTCTACCACGGCTGGTCAACAGTCAGTAGACGAGTCAGTCTCAGTGTTAAGTAAATCCCAATGATTTGCTAATCCACCAAAATATGCCTCTAATCTTTCCTCTGGGAGAAATACCTTCAATCTCCATGACAGAAAAAACACTTTCTTAGTGAGCTCTGCATGAATCATGAACCCTGTGAAAACCAAGTGTAGTATTTTCTCGAGAAGGGCACATGATGAACCTGCGATAACTGAAGGATACATCAGGTACAGTGTGAGCTCTCCCACTCAGCGCTTCACTAGGTTTGTTCTTCCTGCTACACAGCAAAGTACTTCTATAGTAGAGCTGCTTTTATCCCATAGATCTGGGCTCTGATGCCACGTTGTAAAATTCAGCAATACAAAATCTGAATATCACTGAATAACTGAGTGTTACAACAGAGATGAACTAAAACTGAACTTTGAGTTCAAAGGGAGAAGAACAGCCAGCTGGTAAGAGCACAAAAGACCAGTGGCAAAAAGTAAAATCGAAACATAAAAATACCTTACTGACTAAACAAACCTTGTGGAAATTGTTACTGAAAATGACAACTTGTGACCGTCTAAAAACATATATGGGCTGGTATTGGCTTTGAAAGAACATTGTCAAATGTATTAATTAATTAATTAAGGTTTGAAGATATTTTTCCAAAGTGATGACTACAACTTTATTGGATTCAAAAACTCTTCACCCTTAGATGTCAGTTACTGAATTTAAATCTTATTTAAGCTCGGCCTAGCGTGCGGTTAAATGTGTTACCCATGCTCTGTCATCTGATATGGATCAATTTCAGCCGGCAGATCAGACAGACGTTACCATGTTTGGGGCGGCGTCGAGTCAATGTGAGAACAAACAGCTGAGAGGACTAAGCCGGTGGACATCGCTGCCTGTCACCAACAGAGTGTCCTCCAGAGGGAACGCTGGTAGACTGAAGTGAAGCCCAGGAGGTTAGATGTTATGAGGGGCTAAAGGGTGACACTCACGGGAGGTTGTTTGGGGTCCACCTGTGGTTCATTCCTCAAGTGCTCGGCCTCCAGGATGTGTTTCACAGCGTCCATCCGGAGCCCGTCCACTCCCTTCCCCAGCCAGAAATGGATAATATCCTATAAAACAATCATAAATAAAAAATGTACTGAAGTGCTGAAGGTATTTGATTATTGTTAAATTGTTGCATTGTACACTAACGTCAGTATAAGCAAGCACAATATGCACACAGGAACGCTCTATCATTGCTTTTGTTGCAGGCAGTTAAATCACAATAGTTAACTAGCTTCAGTTAATGTGTGATCAGTTGGCCATTACACATTATTGCTACAGATTACACAAGTGTGTGGATACCTTAACGATCATGGGTCAACACTGACTAAGATTTGAGTATGAGAGACAATATTTGAGTCACAGAAAGTGGTTGAAGAAATGAGTCAATAGTGCAGACCATGTATGTGAGAGAGCAGTGTGTGGTCATGTAATCTTACGATGATCTCTTGGCGGACATGTGGGTTTCTGAAGTTCAGGTCTGGTTGTTCTTTAAGGAACTGGTGCAGGTAGCATTGTCCTCTCAAGTCATCATAAGTCCATGACGAGTTCCCAAAAATACTCACCTGAGAGAGAGGAGGTAGTCAGAGATTAGTGTTAGGAAGTGTAGGCATTACAAATTGCCATCTACTGACTATATCGTTTTTTCTGTTCCAAATAATCTGTTTGATAATTCTGATCATGACAAATGGTGTAGAGCTGCAACGATTGTGTGTGTAATTATTCATTATATGCGTTAAAAAGGGCAGGAAATGCTGTTTTCAGCCCCTCAAATGAGGAAATGTTGAGATACACATTGTATACTTCACCTAAACAAGACAATTAAGTATATCCCCCTGGACTTTGAGAAACTGGAAGAGACATTTCACTATTTTCTGACATTTTAAAAGACCTAACATTTCAAATGTCAGTGCAAATCAGTACCAACCCAGTTATTGGGCTTTGGAGCAGTTGCATTGCAGTCGGTCCAGACGTAGTAATCCTTGTAGTGAGGATCTCCAGTCCGGCTCAAGTTGAACCAGCGGTGTTGGTCACTGGTGTGATTGGGAATGAAATCCATGATCAGCTTCATACCTAATGGAAACAGAGAGCCACAGACATGCTACCATAACAACGAGACATGTGGTGATCCCATAGACTTTGATCCACCATCAGAACTCTACATACACACAGGAAATTAAGAGCACACACCTTTGTTGTGCATTTCAGCCAGGAGCTCTTCAAAGTCGAGCATGGTCCCAAAGATAGGGTCGATGGCCCGGAAATCTTCCACATCGTAGCCGAAGTCCTTCATGGGAGAGCGGTAGAAAGGACTGATCCACACTGACTTGATGTTCAGGTACTCAAAGTGATGCAGCTGCTCCTGAATTCCTGTTAAAGACCAGAATCACTACAATGAGGAATACTGGGCTACTTGGTCCAGAGGCAATTGCTTACACACAGTCAGCATCCACGGGTCAACTTCATATAATGCCAACACTTTATTTTGAATTGGGTTATTTTCACTGCTTTCACACAATTCATTTAATTGTACGCCCTTTTCAAAAAACTTCTTAAGGAGAAACACCATTTATGTAATGAAATGAAGATGTGTTGTCATTGTGACAATAAACCTCTTTTAAGTTGTTTTCATTGGTTAGTCAATGGGTATTGGTGGAAGCTATTTTTCAGAAGATTTTTTTATGAATTGTGCATTGAAATAGTAAACTGTCAATATATAAATCAGCACACATTATAATATAATATTATAGGTAAAGCTACCCATAAGGGTATAAAGCCTGAACATGGGCCAATCTGCATAAAGTGTTTACTTTTGATACTTATATTTGAATGATAATACTTCTAAGGACCTAAAGACTTTTACTTGTATCAGAGTATTACTATATTCTGGTACTTCTACTCAAGTACAAGATCTGAGTAGGCTACTTGGAGGGGCCATGGATGTACAAATATGGACCCTTTACATCCATGCCTTTGGGACTTCCGGGTCAGCCAACAAACAAACGTCATCACTTCACCCCTCTGTAGTACAGCACTATGCGGGGTCTTCTTCTCACCTTTCAGGTCTCCCACCCCATCCCCGTCGGAGTCCCTGAAGGAGCGGGGGTACACCTGGTACACCGGGGAGGCCTGCCACCAGCTGAGGCATCGCGGGGACAGCGCGATTACCGTGACGGTGAGAGCCACCAGAGCCAGGGTGCAGCCCACAATCAGCCAGAAGAGGATCTCCCGGGGCACGCGATACCGGGCCTGGGAGGAGTACAGCAGCAGCACCTCCTTCGGCATACCGGCGTACGGCTTGATCTGCGTGTACTCCTCCGCCAGGTCTTGGTTATTCTCCCCGGGGTCCGCCGCTGACCCCCCGTCTTCTGCATCCTGGTACCCCGGGTTCATGGTGCACTCCCCCAGCTCCATGCTGCCACCGCTGTCTTTTCTTAGAGTCATCTAAAGATTCCTTAAGACCGGAAAACACGCTGCTTTTCTTCAGGAAGACCGAGTGACTGAAAGAGCCCAAGATATACTGCACTTAGAGGGTCAGAGTACACACACTGACTTCTCTGTATCTGTATCTCTCTCGCTCACACACACACAGAGCAGTGCCACCTGAGGAATGTGGGAACTGGAGAGTTGAATGGGAATGAGGGAGATTAGCATTTCTTGTTGCAGTGTTGGCTGAAATATGTGGTGGGACAGGTCGGCATGCCCTAACTTCAATTGAAGT
Source organism: Pseudochaenichthys georgianus (assembly GCF_902827115.2). Classification (NCBI taxonomy): domain Eukaryota; kingdom Metazoa; phylum Chordata; class Actinopteri; order Perciformes; family Channichthyidae; genus Pseudochaenichthys; species Pseudochaenichthys georgianus. Next base: position 32,350,073 of record NC_047517.1, read on the forward strand.
GGAAATGCCACAGTGTGAAAATACTCTAGGTCAAAAGCTATGGAGCTATTTCAGGGTCATAAGTTTTGATCATTCAAAAAAATAGAATTTATTTGAAAGTTCAAGTTTTTATCCTGAACTTTGAAAAATACAATGATTTATTCAAAATAAAATAAGTATTTGAAACCATTTTTCAGGTTGAATATTATTTTGATTCAGTTCAGCAATTTCTTTGAATAAAATATTTATTTTCAGATTTCACTTTTATACATATTTTGATATTGGAATCCTTTTTTTTTTCAGTTGCAGATTTTTCGTTTTCAGATTCAAAACAATTATTTTTTCAGTTTCAAATCTTGTTTTTTCAGGTTTTCAGGTTTCACATTCAGATCTTTTTTCCGCTTTCAGATCTTTTTTCTCGCTTTCAGATCTTTCAAACTTATGACCCTGAAATAGCTCCATAAAAAGCCATTCATTAAAAATATTAGTTTTACCACAATTTACTAAAAAAAGCTCATCGTCTTTGTGGAAAAATCTGTATGATGTCTTGCACACCACAAAATACATAAATATAACCAAACCAAATTAAGTGGGAGAAAGCAAAGTGTGATCTATTAAACATAATATAACATAATCTAAGAACATATACGCTAATCTAAACGTTTTGATCATTTCTCCCATATCCCAAATTATGTTAATACTTAAGATGACAGCAGGCTGTGCCAAAAAACCTATGCTTTTTTTTTTAAACTACATAGCAACTTATTTTGTTTACAAAGTACATTTGTCTGACCTGGCACAGAACAAGGTCTTACCCACAGAGCACAAACGGTCATTGGATAAAACCAATACATATCTGCAAACTTCCTATTCGGTTCTAGTGAGAAGCTCAAAGACACAAAGTTGACATTTGAAGTTGGCACTGGAAAAAACAACAAGCATAGCAGTTTAAACCGTTTTCAACTTAAATCCATCTTTTATTGACGTTTATGTTCACTGTATGGTCTGTAACATCACAATAGCATACTGGGGAATTCGTACAGGAAGAAGGGATTGTGAATACCTCGGTGTCTCAAACTTTCCTTCTTTTGTCCTCTGAAAGGTCAAAATGAAGGAGAGTGGGTCATACATTACTCTCAAATGCACACCAGCTTATTACCTTATACTGTCTTCAAAATACAGCATTCTTATAAGAGCTAAAAAGCACTGGAATAAATAAAAAAACAAACAAGAGTGGAATTTATCATTGCCATCATACAATTCTAAGTATGTATATATAAAGAGAGACGATAGAAGGAGGTGGTAAAGAGTAAAAGGGATCATATCCATACTAAAATGCCCACGTGAGGAATGTCAAGTCTGTTTTTGGCTGCTTCTAAAATCTTGCCTCCCTTCTAAAGTCTTCACGGTCACATGAACCCTATGGGCCCAGAATTACTGGATGCTTTTTAAAATGCTCCTTACTTAACATATATTAAATCAAAGCAAGGACCCATGATCTAAGTATTCCTATTGAACACCAAAGCCTCTTGTGAATCTTGAGATTCCACAACCAGACAAATGTGTATTGGTTTTTTTCAAAATAAAAAGGGAGCAAAGAGAGACTGATGCTGCAGTGCTGCTTGTACTCAGTCCATGCAGTGGGACCAGTGTGAATAATGAACAATTACATTCAGAAACATATCCTTTCCTTCCTTCCTTAAGTCCTCTCCTAGCCCAGTGTCTGTTATAGCTTAAACATAAACCCCAAAAGAGGACTTTGTTCAGTTTGGTGAAACCTAACAATGTTAAAAAATATCAAGCAGAATATGAAGAAATCCACAATGGCAGTGATTTGAATTCAGGAACAAACTCAAATTAGATCGAGTGGAGAAAAAACTATTTTGGGGGTCAAAAAAGATGTTGACATGGAGGACGAAAGGTTGTAGAAAAATCATAATTTCCTGCATTTTGTTCCAGTTTTTTCTCTATTTTGTACTTTTAACCTCACTTATCTTTCTAACATTGTGTTCCACCACACTGAACATGCCCACATTACCCCCATCCGCCCAGTACATCTCACACACAAAATACACTCCCTCAATCACAAAACATGCACAACTATAGACCCCCCCCCACCCACCCTCCACCACAAACAAAAAAAAATCAATCATCTCATTAAAACAACTGCAAAAGAACTACACATTCAAGTACCTATTCGTCATATGGCACCAAGAGCAAGTGTACCACAAGAACAATACAAATCAGAAAACTGTTAGGCCTATTCTCTTTCAAAACTACCACTTCAGAAAGCTCAATGAATTTGCCATTGAATGATTGAAAAAAAAGTGTATATTACAGTTTTGTATATACTTAGCCTATTTTTAATGCATCTACGGGAAAGAATACACATGCAAAGTATGTGTACCCTAATTTGTCTATGCGCACATTTGTTAAAAATATTTAAAAAGAACAGGCTTTGTTTCAATCACTTATTAGTGCTAGGGTTTTACAGAAATGAAATGACCTCCAGGTCGATCCAAAGAGCCAAACCAGGGCTTCCAACGCAACCGCCCCCTGCCTTTGAGGCAGAGTCTATGAACAATTGAAGGACAGCCATTAGTGACCGGTCGCTCTGTTACTCCGTACAGTGAAACACCAACAACATCCCTCCCAATGTTCTGTACAAGGTATATCTCATGCTCCCCTCATCATTGTATTGCCCATCTGTAATAGGACCACAGCCACAGTACTTTGAAAAGCCATAGCACACAAAAAAAAAACATTACAACGAAAAATGAATGGAATATTTTTCAATTAAAAAAAAAAAAGGCATTTTTAGTTTTTTGTACACATATTGGAGAGATAGAAAAGGCAAGTTGCAGCGCAAGCAGGATTGTGTGTGTTGAAGATTCCTTTATCCCAAAACCCTGTCTTTGGACCGATCTTGTGCGGGAAAACTGTGTGTGCAACTTTGACTTTGTGTTATTTGTCTACACACTAAATGAACAAAGACCACACGCACGTTAGGCAACGACGAATACCATAGCTATGAATTAAAATGAAACAAACAAATCAAAATATAGCTATATATATATATGTATATGACTTTAATATATCATTTCTATCTGTTAAACAACAGCAGGCTGAATGCTTGTGGTTCTGGAAAAGGAAAAGACAGAGCAGAGAGGAAGAGAGAGAAATCTAATGTTTTGTTAACATCCATTAAGATACAGGCGGAGAGAAAGTGAGCAGGGACGTGCAAGAAGAGTCATCACACTTGAGCTTAAACCAACTCCTCGTAATTCAAATCTGCAGCGAGGGTGGGGGGGCAGGGGGGGGGGGGGGGTGTCGCAGGCTTGTGTGGTCCCTCGGTGTGATCAAATAATGCCACAAATTGCAGCCAAATAATCCCCTTTAGTCCATTCAGGATCTTACAAACGTCTTTGAGCGACTGGCTGGGGAATGGCGGGCTGACGGTTGGGTTCGAGGGTCTTCCTTCTCTCTCAATTCTGAGGAAGGCACCAAAGCGTCCAGGGCGGCTCCTGGGTCTTCCTCAATCGGCGACAAAAACTACCACCACAAAGAAAGCAAGGAAAACGAGTGGCAAGAGAAAGTGTGCTTGTTTGCCTCTCTGAAGTATATACTGTATAGCTTTTCCGATATTAACGCAGTTGTTCTTTTTGTTCCCCGTTTTGTTCGACAGAAAGAACCTACATCTGTGTTGTAGTCCTCCACAAAGAGTGTGTTAAAACCAGGATTGCTGCTGCCATTGATCTCTTAGTGTGAGGAGTACAAATAAAAAAAATCCAGAGGAAATTAAAAGGGTGACTATGGATGTGATCTCGTGTGGAAAAGTGGTCCTGTTTGTTTTCCTTTTGGATCAGGCAGTCGGGCTGGACAGCTACCAGTGGTACTCCAACTCGGCTCCGTTCTGCAAGAGGAAAGCAATGGAGAAGAAGAGGAAGAGAAGAGGGGAAGGTGGTAGGAAAAGGAGATGGAAAAGAAGATGGGAGAGCATGATGAAAAGGAGCGCATTGTTATTAGGTACGGTAACACAATCATTACAGTGAAATTCGATGATTGTGTTCCCCAACCTGGACTTCAAGGCCAGGTTTTCCTACAATCAGCACGACGAAAAGAAGCACAAAGTAAAGTTACAATAGCAGCGTAAGCCAGGGCACACTTTACACCTCAGTGTGTGTGTTCCTGCGGCAACAATACGCCAACACAACAACTCCAAGGCCTTTCGTCAGAGAGGGACACAGAAACGAAGACTGTGGCGTGCAGTTGTGGAAAGACAGAGAGAGGAAGGTGCATGCGTGTAGGGTCGTATACGTGTGATTTGAGAGGGTGGGGGCGGACAGGACCAGAAGACAACGACCATTCATCCTCCCTAAACCTGGACAGTGATGTCACAGACGTAAAGTCACGGAGATCCACATGCTAGAGAGAAGGTCAGAGACTGATGGGAGTGACGGGGGGGGGGGGTAAGGTCACCACTTACATGCCTGTAGGAGTGTGTGTGAGTAAGGTGTGCGAGTAGATGGGTTGGAAGAAAAGGGGGGTGTAACATTTATATATGTGGTCACTTACCAAATGAAACAGGAGGGCTGCGTTAATCAGAGGGTGAACACACAGTTAGACAAATCGATACATCCCGTGTGTGAGCGAGTGTGAGTGTGTGTGAGTGGAACAGTTCCCGTGTTAGTGTTGGTGAGATTAATAACATTTCTTCAGAGAGAGAAAAAAACCGATTTATTTAATGATGGATACATATCCATAATCCTTTATGTCGTGTAACTTGTTTCCTCTCTGAAGTACTGTAAAAGTACCATACGGCTGGTTATCTGTTGAAACGTCAATCTAAACTCTAAATATGGGCGCTTGTGAAGGAGCACAAGTTTGCCACAAAATGTTATTATGGGCCATTTTACTGGTAAATATGTAAACCACAAATACTTCATATGCTAGCCAAACCTTAATAAAACAGTGTTCCTTAGATATTCTTGCTCGTATGATGGCTACAGTATAACTTCCATTTAAAGCCACTATGTGTACAATTTCGATCACAAACCACAGAGTTACCCGAGGACAGTCAACATCACAATCATTTGCCTGTAGTCACAACAACTATACAAAGAGCAGATTTGAGTTCGGTCTTCGTCCTTACAGACAACAAAACAAGGTGCCATCAACATCACCTCACTCCCAACACCGGCTACCAAACATCTCACACACACACACTAACAATTATTAAAGTGTGTCATATTTGATGTCAGTGTGTCATTCCCACACATCGGATCCATCACAGAAAAACACTCAAATATTTGAACACGGCAGCAAAATATAAAGTGACAAGGCGACACAGATGTTATTGACTCCTTGTTTTCAAGCCATTGTGGAAGAAATAGGCATGTTTCTGTCAAACAGGCAAATCAAGATATTGGCAGAACCCAAAAGTATACAAAGTCTGCCAGCGACACAACATCCTTAGACACAATTAACTGGAGTGCATCACCAACTGTTGATCTGTACCGACTCCTACAATACTCAAATAGTGGCCACAGCGTTTATTCACCTCTACTAAAAGAGAACTCGGATTAAGATAGCACACGATACTTTACTTTTATTTACTACAGTTGTTCACCACCAACATAGATGAATGCAACAAAGGTGAACAACTAACAAAACAGACAAACAAAAGCTGCGTATTTGGATCTCTGGAACATACTGAACATAGTGACCAACAGCAGCAACGGTTCCCGTCTCATGAACACGGGCTGATTGGGGAAGCTTTGAGTTAGGACTGCACACAGTGGAGCACAGAGGAAATTCAGCAAATAAATAAGAACAAAATGATTTCACTTGCAGTCGCTGGATTTGGTGAAATTGCTAAGGTTCTGCAAGAAAGACTCTGGACAAAGCTGTGTTGCCATGCATGCACAGGCCATTACCGCGGCTGAGAGGAAGGTGCGCATCACGCACAATGCCCAGAAAAACAAACAAATGTTTATCGAAAGTAATGAAAGGATGTGCTTGGCACTGAGGTAAGTTTGAATATGTAACCGTTTGAGTGGGAAGAAAAATGGAACACACAGATACCAACAGCCTGCTCCACGAGACGACTTCAGACTCAGATGTTATGCCTTAGTATAACATTTAAGTTTGAGTACAAATGGTCAAAAAAGGACAAGGCTCATATCCATTGAATATACTGATACTGACCCCATCTTCCTCCCTGTATGGGTTCAGACGGTTGTATACGGCTTCAATAACACTGCGTCTGCAGGAAGGGGAAGACACACAAAAGTGATTAGGTTTCATTAGCCATTCAATTCAAGCCATCCATCCAGAGCGCACACAAGCTACAGAAAGGTGAAGTACACTGCAAACTTTGAATAATATTTCTATTTAGTCCCAATGACATACATTTTTTTTCTAAAACTAGATAACTGCCTTTTTTTTTTACATGAAATTTTCATATTCATATTTATTTTTGTTTCTGTTTTTTTACTGGCAATTTGTATTCCATATTTTATTCCAATGCAATGTAAATACCGTTATATTTGACTATATTTGTTATTATTTTTTATATTTTTCTCGTTCTCTACCTGTGTTTTTAATTCTCGTTTTACTTTTATGTATGCACCACGACACCAAGTCAAATTTCTCGTACGTGTAAACCTAATATTGATATTCTCATACCAGATGCTTACCAGACTCCGGATTAACATACAACTATCCTGTTAAAGGAACACAGAGTCTCTCAGAGGGTGCTGGTTCTTACTTGCTGGCGAGGCCTCCCCCTGGTGGAAGGGGGGGCATGCCGATGTCGGTGGACAGGCTCCTCATCACTGCCACCAGGTCAGGGAAGCCCTCCTCCCCGGGCCGAGACAGCATCTCTGAAACAACAGCATGATGTTACAAAGACAGTGTTCACAGAGCTGCTGACTGCCAAGAACAGCTGAGACAAGAGAGGAGGGAGGGAGGGAGAGGAGGGAGAGGACTAGAATGTGACAAATGAGGGGAAAAGAAGTGAAGATGGAAAGTGAATATCTGAGAGAATCCTGCAGCTGAGTTGAGTGGCATGAAGCCAGGTCAATGTTCAGCCAGAGCATTCCTCTCTCTTTCTATTCTCTCCCAGTATTAGACGGTATCTGAAGCCAAACACCGAATACATTTCGCATCAATGTTTACACTGATTTGGGAAATCATTCATTCATTATTTAACCATTTCATACAATAACTACCTCCTGCTTTTTCTAATCTTACAATAGATGTGCTAGACCCAGGGTTTTGTACCGCTCTGTGGATCAAGAACACATTGGTGTTAGGGGAGCAGAAATCTGACAAACCCTTGTTTTGCACCAACAGTACCCGTGTGTTGAAGAAACCAACAAGGAGTATAAAACAACACGGTGTTCATCGGAAGTCATCTTCAGAAAAGAAGGATGAAAGGATAAAGAAGAAGACGGGAGAGGAGCAGGGAATCTGCCCAAACAAGACGGGGAATGTTTGAGTGAGAAACGGGGGAGAAAGATGCGTTCAGGGAGGAGAGGATAGAACAGGGAATAGAGAGGGGAGATGCTTGCTGAAATGGAAAAGGAGGTCAGGGTGGTGTCACTCCTCTGCTGTGAGCCGGAGATAACTTGGCTGGAGGTTTGACAACAGACTGTGGCAGGGTCATCGAGTGGAGAAAACATGCGTACAGATCCGTGTCAGAGGGAGACCGAGCCCGAGTCTCCAAGAACAACTTTGTAAGAGCTCAAATAAAGACCTGTTTTTCCAATTACACCTTTATATACACAACAATAACGGGTGGGATTGCGGTTTAAAAACCTAAAATTACTGAAATGTATTGACATTATACACATTTTATAATCAATTATTCAAAGATTTCAACATTGGTGTTTCTCAAAATCCCTATTTAATACAAGTCTATACCTATTTAATGACTTTATATTCACACATCAAAACTTAAAGGTCCCATGTCATGGCCATTTCTACTGATCATAATTCCATTGTTGAGGTCGACTAGAATAGATTTACATTGTTCAATTTCAATGTTCCAAACTCACATTGGTTTCTCATACAGCGTCTCTGTGTAGTATGTGTATTCACTCTCTGTCCTAAACGGCTTGTTGGAGCTCCTGCCCCCCCCTCCTATGAGCCCAGTGTTCTCTGATTGGTCAGCTCGCCCACTCTGTTCTGATGAGTCCACCACCGTTACAGCGGAACATCAGTGATTATGTGTTACCATGGCGTTAGCAACAAACAGATGAGAATGCTGCGTGGGGTCTGGGTGCCGTGTCGGCGGGCTGCTGCGAGGAGCGGACAGTGTGAGCTGGGTCACTGGTGTGGTTTCCTGGTTGCTGCGTGGGGTCTGCGAGACAGCGAGACATCTTCAATGGACGCGTGAAGGGGGGGATGCTGAGGGGGCTGCAGCACCCCCCATCTGCGAGGCTCCACTAGGCGTTCTGGGGCAGCATAGACAGGTCTTTTCTGTGTTAGAGTTTTACTCGCGACAGGGTGTACTTTGAGGGTTTGTGACTCTGCAGACCGTTTACATGCATACAAATCTACATAACCCACAAGGGGACGGGTGATAACCGGAAAAGCATGACATGGGACCTTTAATACTGACCTTAAAAAATGAAAGCAATATTCTAAAAATGAACATCAAAAATGTATAATATCCAAAGATCCCATTATGTTTGTACATACAGTAACAACAGTATCACCCGTCCATTCTCACCTTCCACTCGAGACTCCATATATTTGTTGAGCTCAGCGTCTTTCCTCACAGCTTCCTCGGACACTTTGGGAGCGTTGGGCAAACACACCAACACAACACTCATGTTATCCCGACTCCCCTGAGACGGACGGGAGGAGAGAGGAGTGAAGAGGAGAAAGTAAGAGAAGGAGTTATTGTGAAGTGCTGAGATTTCCAAGGCAGAGGTATTCAAACAGTCTGCAATATGAAGCACAGGGGGGCCGTGTTAAAACAGACGGCTTCATGGCAATCCTTTTACACAAATAGGCTGTTTTGTATTCACCTTAATTAAGACTGAATTAAGGCGCTTCCACGTTGAGAAATAGTTTGCAAACGTGCAGCTGTTTTTTGTAATAACTCTTACTGCCAGTCGGGTAAATTATCCCAAATATAATGTATCGTTTAAAATGTACTAACGCCGAAGCAGCTGAAGGAACACAATTGCATCCAAACCCAGAAGTGAAAAAAAGTAGCAGGTGATTACAATGCCATTGTGCCTTTTACATTTTGAATCCATTATATTTACCTAAACTTTGCAGCTGATCAGGAATAATGAGGAAACCTGCAATATTTGTATATCCACTTTTCAAGCCTACGGAATGCCAGTGTTTCATATTTTATAAGGAAAATGTTATGTTCATGTTAAGTTTCCATGTTCAAAACTGCTCATATGAAGAAAACAAAAAACCTCTCTTACGAACTTTATCTCCATCCAACAGCCTGAATGTGCCACAGTCACTCTATAATCTATGAGCAATCACACAAAGGTCATGCTGAAAGCCAACATGTACACACCTTGTGCAGGCAGGTGTCCACCACTTCATTGCAGACTCTTTCCAGGTCGTCGGAGACCTCAAGCCGAGATTTGACAAACTCGCAGAGCTCCTCGTTGGTCATGACGTCCCAGATGCCGTCACAGGCCAGGACGATAAACTGATCCTGTTCCGGGGCGCGAACCATCTCATAGACTTCAGGTTCGGGGCTGACCAGCTGCTCTGTGGGGCCCTTCCCGTCCACACACTTGTAGTCATAGTCCCCCAAGGCCCTTGAAACAGCCAGGGACCCGTTAACCCTCTGAATCATCACCGAGCCGCCGGCGTTCTGGATGCGCTCTCTCTCGCGGGGGTTGCACGGCTTGTGGTCGAGAGTGGAGAAACACACGTTTGAGTTGCGGTACAGAACGCCCCGAGAATCGCCACAGTTGACGAAGAAGAAATGCTCGGGTGACATGAGGATCCCTACCGCTGTGGAGCCGCTACGGTCCATGCCGTTCCGAAGGTCAGAAAAGCTGCGCATGTGCTCGTCAATCTTCAGGAAGCCTGTCCGGATCCCAGTTTTGATATTCTCTACTGTCGGAGGAGCCAACGCTGGAGGGTCATCGGTGGAGCCGCCTTGGGTCCCTAAGCTAGCACTCATTATGTGTTCCAGAAGATGCTTGGAGCAGTAGTTGGCCACCTTTGAGCCAGCGTGACCATCGTAGACGGCGAAAAAGGACCAGTCAGTCATACCAGGAGCAGGAAGTCCGAGCACGGCTGTGTGAGCGTCCTCCATCTCCACCCTCCAGCCCTGCATGGAGCTCAGCCCGTAGCGCAGGCCGTTGCCCTCGTCGTGCAAGTTGTGCTTCTCCGTCCGGGGTTTGTCGAGGAACGCTCCCATGGCTCCGGCTGGGAAACAGACCCACTGCTACCTGTGGGAGAAAGAAAGATACAGGACAGAATAAGACAAAGGGACACTGAATTTGAAGTAAACACTGCAGGCCTGTACCATGTTATACCAGAGTATACCATGTTATCATAAGTGAAAACTATAAATAACATAGTAGATACATTGAATTCATGTTTAACAATAGTAAAGCCCTGGTATTTTGCTTATTATTACACCTACATTAATGTTAACTCTACTCTTCACAACCCAGCTATAACTGTGTTCGACTGACAGAGGCAGGGTTTTTAAGAAAGAGACATTCCTAGCAATCATTAGATTCAAAGTAGCTGCAAGAGATCTAATTACATATAATGACTCCCTCGATCCTATTTGATGTAAAAAATAAAAGTCGGCATAAGCATCAAGGTAAAATATAAAAAATATATAATATATTTCAAAAACCTTATTCAAATCAAACTCCACACATTTGAATGACAACATTTACATATGTGTGGATATAAAATAAATCGGACAAATCTGGCAAATTGTTTGTTTTTTTAAACGCTAAAATGCCAAAAATAAATAAATAAAAGATGTGTTTAAAGGTGGGGTAGGTAAGAATGGAGAAACCAGCTCGAGTGCGCTAGAATTTGAAAGTACACAACTGGAAAAAATCTGCCTCTTCCTTCAGGCTTCCTTATATATCAGTATATCAGTACCTGGACTGGATAGGCTAGTATGGCGGCGTGCTAGTATGGCGGCACGCTAGTATGGCGGCGCGCTCAGACGCTGCGGCTCACAGCTCTCCGTTTTGGTTGTGCACGGTTTGTTTTTTGTTAGTGTGCGTGAACACCCTAGAACAGGCGAATTACATATACAGTCGCATGGACTTATTTGACATAGGGATGAGTTGTCGCTCTGACATCACAGCCGATTTCCACCGGACTAACAACATCCCGGAGGACATGGCGAGACCGCTCGGGTCTCCCTGGATTGTTTTCGGGCCTGTGAAGCAACGCAGGCGCCGGAGGGAGAGGAAGCAGAAGCGAGGTTGCCGTGCAGGCCTGCTTGCTAGGCTAAGGAAGCGGCCGCACCGACCACCACTACCAAGCCTCTTCCTCGCAAATGCCAGGTCCATCGTCCACAACATTGACGAATTGAAGGTACTACTAGCAGCCAACACGAACGTACGCGACTGCTGTGTGATGATCATCACAGAATCCTGGCTACACCCACGGGTTCCGGACGCAGCAGTGCAGCTTCCAGGCCGCTCCACCCACCGCTACGACAGGAACAGCGCTTCCGGTAAGAGCCGAGGGGGTGGTCTGTGTGTTTACATCCACAACGAGTGGTGCATGGACAGCAGGGTTACACAGACACATTGCTCTCCCGACCTGGAAGTAATGTCCATCATGTGCAGACCCTTTTACCAGAGAGCTGACGGTGGTGATAATTAACACCGTTTATATCCCACCTGATGCTAACGCCAGCATTGCACTTGACCACCTCCAGAGCTTAATAAATAAACAGAGGTCGAGTTGTTGCTCGAGACTTCAATCATGCATGTCTAAAAAATGTGCATCCCAAATATGTACGATGTACCACCAGAGGAAAGAACACACTGGACCGGGTGTATTCTAACCTGAAGCATGCTTACAGAGCGGTCCCACTCCCCCATTTAGGACTATCTGACCACCTCTCACTGCTTCTCATCCCAGCTTACACCCCCCTCAGAAGTAACACCAAGCCGGTGGTCAAATATATCAGAACCTGGCCCGAGGGGGCACTCTCACAACTGCAAGACTGCTTCGAACACACAGCGTGGGACATATTTGAACAGACAGACTTGGAGGAACACACAGAGGCCGTCTTGTCCTACATCAAGTTCTGCACAGACATTGTAACTGTGGAAAAACGCATTCGGGTGACAGTCTACCCTAACCAAAAACCATGGATGACAAGAGCGGTGCGGTCTCTCCTGAGTTCACGTGACACAGCCTTCACGTCGGGGGACGCAGCCCAGTACAGCATGACAAGGGCGAATCTGAGGAGAGGCATCAAGGCTGCAAAGGAGGCCTACAAGGGAAAAGTGGAGGAGAATCTCGCTCATAACAACACACGGTGTGTTTGGCAGGGCCTTCAACATCTGGCACTACTAGAGCTGACGCCCACCTTGCAGAGGAACTAAACCACTTCTTTGCCCGCTTTGAGGCTAGCAGACCCCCCCACTTTCCTACTCTGCCCCTGTCCCTGCAAACTACCAGCTCCATACCACCTCTCACTCTCAAAGAACATCAGGTGAAGCAGACGCTGAAGTCTGTGAATCCTGGAAAAGCCGCAGGACCCGATGGAGTACTCGGAAAAGTACTCAAAGCTTGTGCTGACCAGCTTTCAGGGGCCCTGACCAGGATATTCAACCTGTCCCAAGCTTGCATTCCATCCTGTCTGAAAACGGCTAGCATCATTCCTGTCCCCAAAAAGACACCAGTCAGAGAGCTCAACGACTACAGGCCCATAGCCCTAACATCGGCGGTGATGAAATGTTTCGAAAGACTGATAGCCGACTACATCAAAGCCAACCTCCCACCCTCCCTTGACCCTCACGGCCCGTCCACACTACAGCGTCGACAACTCCAATCTGCCCATTCACTTTGAATGGGGTGACGTCACGTTGCCTCGCTTTTTTGCCGAACTGAATTGTGGGTAGCAGAGCGGTCCGTCTCCGCCGTCTCCGGCGTAGCCAGCGCCAGCCAATCAAATCCCGTTTCTGAAAATCTGACAGCTCAAACCGCGTCTAAGCTGGGAGAGATATCCCGCCGTTCATTTCTATATTTCAAAAAAAGTCGGAGGAGAAACTAACTATCGCCGTAGCAAATCACCCGGTTTTGTATGACCAGACCCTCTTCACCTACCGGGATACAAACCGGAGGAACCAGGCATGGAGGGAGGTGGCAGAGACAGTGGGGGAAACTGGTAGGTTTTCGCCTGTTTGGGGAGTTTATATATATATTGCTCCCATAAAATCCCTGGGGTTTTTTGCTTTGTATGTCGGGGGCGGGAGATTCATGTGATTGGTTGTTGGTCGTGTTGCTTGAATAAAATCCCCAAGCTCCAGACACGCCCAGCTCCAAGCTATTTTTGAAGCTGTAGTGTGGACGCTCCGTCATCAGTTCGCCTATAGAGCCAACAGATCCACGGATGATGCCATCGCCACGGTCCTTCACACAGCTGTGAGCCACCTAGAAGGCCCAGGCAACTATATAAGGATGCCGTTTGTCGATTTTAGCTCAGCTTTTAACACCATCATACCTGACATACTAGTGGAAAAACTGTCAAGCCTAGGTTTCCCCTCCATCTTATGCGCCTGGATTAATAGTTTCCTTACAGACCGTCCGCAGACAGTGAAAATAGGCCCCGACTGCTCTCCCAATCACCCCTCCAACTCCATTATCAAATTTGCAGATGACACCACTGTGGTCGGCCAAATATATAAGGGAGACGGCGAGTCGTCATACAGAGACGAGATCCTGAAGCTGTCTGCGTGGTGTTCATCAAATAATCTGTATCTGAACACAAGCAAAACAAAATAAATCATCATAGACTTCAGAAAGCACCGTCCAGAACACGCCCCCCTTCACCTCAATGGAGAGAGAGTGGAGAGGGTCTCCACCTTTAAGTTCCTGGGGGTTCACATCTCGGAGAGCCTCAGCTGGACAGCACACACCACTGCAGCAGTTACGAAGGCCCAGCAGCGACTACACTTCCTGAGGGTGCTTCGGAGAAACCGACTGAACAAGAAGCTGCTGGTGTCCTTCTACCGGGCGACCATGGAGAGAGTGCCGTCATACTCCATCTCGGGGTGGTATGCAGGATGCTCAGCTGCAGACAAGAAAGCCCTGCAGAGAGTGATCAGGATGGCAGAGAAAACCATCAGCTGCCCCCTGCCCTCTCTGGAACACATCTCCACCTCCCGCTGCCTCAGCAGAGCAAATCAAATATTAAAGGACAGCTCTCACCCGGGTCACAGACTGTTCTCTCTCCTGCCTTCTGGGAGGAGAGACAGGAGCTTCAAGTCACGGACAAACCGACTCAAAAACAGTTTCTACCCCTGGGCCGTCAGGCTGCTCAACCACCACACATAATGCAATAACTGTAACCATTCTCACACATACACACACTTTTAATGCACTTTATATACTATTTTTTATATCAATATTTGTAACTATTTATTCCCCCGTATGATTGTATGTTGTCCGTCCTATTGCCGTGTTTTTTAGTGTTATGTATTTGTTTGTACTTTTTGCACACCGGGACAGAGTTGCACTCTGAATCTCGTTATACTCCGTGTATAATGACAATAAAAGGCTTTAACTTAACTTAACTTACAGAGCCCCTCCTCCAACACACACGAACGCGCACATGGCCAATGAGGGCACGAGATAAGTTTGTGCACAGATGGAAGGCTGACAGGCAGGTCGGCCATCCAGTTATTTAGCCGGGCCGGCTCAGATGATTGGTCGTGCTTTTTACAGCGCCACGGCTTCCACAGGTGAAATGTTGTATGTATTTATTATTGTCAAAGGATTTAATGTATTCATTGCTATCGGGATGTTAAGAGCATTCCATGGAATATAACAAAAAGTGTTTCTGAAGTGAATTACCTAACCCACCTTTAATCAAATATGTAATAAATGCTATGGGCTGTTTACTTAATATTCCAAGAGAAACATTCCAACTAACCCCCTAATCCCACCAGGAGCGTCTGGTCTGCGGCGTTTTTAGCGATCGCGGCCACTCTAGTCAATGGGTGCTATTCCTCCAGACCCGCGGCTCGAAGCGTCCCAGAAGCTCCTCGCCACAAGAAATTTCTAAAATATAGGATGAATCCTATTTTTGACGCGGCGCAGCGCAGGCAGGCAGGAAGTGGAACGTTCATCCAACAACTGCGAGGCTGCACACACGACGCTCCGCTTCCGCAACGTTTTGAAACGCGCCTGGTGGGTTATGATGCAGGAGGAGGTCGCAGGAGGAGGTCGCAGCGCAGCGCAGACGCTTCCGGTGGGATCAGGGGGTAAATAGTGACTATTGCTCATCATATCCAGAAATAGCACAGGTTTATGCCTAAAGAGACAGAGTATCAAGCTTAAAAGCTTCTTTGGCCAGCCAGAGCAGGCTAAGAGCATTACCAAACTCACTGAGAGGACGTGTTATCTGCCTGTAACTGCATTAGCTAAATGAACAGCAGCCAGCTTTATAGGACAGAATATTTCTATATCCAGCCATGTACTTAATGTAAAAACATGAACTTATACAGTCTTTTTGATTATAAGTAACCGTACTTAATGGCTTTTTACCTCTGAAAAGTGTACTCTTAACCTGTAGCTTTATTCTTGAAAATATCAATAAAAGCATACTGGCATCCGGTCTCTTATTGTGCACAGAGGCTCAAGGTTACATGTTTTAAAACATATGAACTTCCTGGTGTTCCCATTATCTCATATTTATGTTGCAGACATTTAAAACTTAGTTAATAAGTTATAAAAATAGTACATTATCTCACTTAATCATACTGAAGGATAAACATAAATAATTTATTCTATCAGAGGAAATGCAACGCAGTAGAGCAACGTTGTGTGTTTATATTTCTGTATTCAAAAAGTGTAAATAAATAAATGCAGTATCAGTTTAGTTTCTAACCACTGCATAACCCCATTACCTCTGGGTCAACCTGTAGCACGTTTAAATGGCTGGCCGATGTGCCACGTCTTGTCTGCACCACATGTAGGCTGTTAGTCTGGCACTATATGTTTACTTTTGGAAAAAAGTGAATGATAAATATCAAAGTTGTTTGTGTTATTTCTAGATTTCCAATTCATCTAATTGTGATACAACAGATGTGCTTTGATTTGCATATTATTGCGTGTGCACACATGGACACAAACAGGCTTGGCCACATATCAAAGGGCTGGAAATCATCTCTAGTCCAAACCACTTGAATTAATACCTTGACAACAAATGCATTCACACACACACACATTCAACTCATTATTGAGCAGATATCCAAGCCACAAACACAATCCCCAAACTAAATCCTTTGCCCTCTTACATTCAACACACAGATATAATATTTGCAAAAAACTTGATGGCGTCGCATTATATTAAAGACGATACGTCATCGTACATAACTTGTGAACTACAGGGGAGTGATGTTACCCAGTCTGAAGTCTCCATGGTTACACAGTTTGGAGTGGCAGCCGAGTGGTTGCCATAGCAACAGTAGCAGCAGATGTTAGTGGTTGCAGCATGCGACAAGAGATCTGCACAGCCACTGTGTGAGCGAGCTGTGTGTGTAAACGTGTTCATTCATTTGGCCATTCAATGGAGAACACATGAGTTTCAGGGTAAGGTCTCAACAAAAGGTGGAGAAAGCGAAACTGACCTTGCTTTGATTTACTACATTAATGTTTCCCTCCCATGGCACACACGGGAAGATGAAGTGAGTGGCTGATGCCGTTTGAGAGTCAAAGTTAAGAGCCAGCAAACAGACAGGAACCAAGGTCTTCCGAGAAGCGGGGTAGCTTTAACAAGCTAACTCAATTTAACCGTCAGCTGCTGATGGGATCCGCGCAGGAACAGATTCTCCCTTCAAACAGACTACACACAGCACCACCACTAACATAATATCTCTGTGAGGATGTGTGTGATATAATAGTCTAAATCTACCTTCCAGATGACAGCATCAACCAACAGGTGTATTTCATTTTGTAGAGTTCTTGGCCATGTACCAAATGAGCTGTAAACTAACACTATCAAAATACAATGAGTCACCTTGTAGAGAGGTTGATGGTGGGAAATGTAGGGTAGTGGTTTAGTAGAAAACAGGTGCTGGAGTACTATAGCATGCGTGTTTTGCATGTGGCTCCCAAAAAGAGAAATACACAGAGTCAGAAAGGCAGTGATGTTGCGTACTTCTCCTTCGCACCCTATTTATTCCTGATAATCAGAGGCGGAATGTCTGTGAATGTGTTTAATAGCAAGACAGCCAATTTCTTCTCTGCGCCGATCGCCAACAGCTGCTCTGCTCAAAAGACCCTCCACCCGCGGTCACTTTCTCCATACCTCCTCCACACATTACCACTCTAATACCAATGACGTAATATGTGGACACGTGGACTGCACTCAAACCCATTTTCACACCGGCCTACTGGGAGCATCAAACATTTTAAACGTTGTTTCTTTCCATCTACTCTTATTTTCATTTTAAGGTTGTGATAATCATACAAATCAATGCCATATAAAGCTGCACTGTATACAGTATATTATACTTTTAGTAAAAAAAATAACTCAGTTTCTCTATGACGTCAACAGTATTTTCTGGTTTAAAAAAAAGACAACAGAGAATATTGAGTACATTTTAAAAAGATCCATTTCTACTAATGTGCTGCTTCTATGGCTATTTAGGCAGGGGATCATCTTTCTGCTGATTAAGTACGAGGGAGTATCCTAGGTCAGCGAGAGCAGTGGCCAGACTCGATTTCATTTTAGAGTCACTCGTTGATCGATAAATATTGTGAAATATGGGCTTCAAGAACTAAATGTTTTTATTAGCATTGTGAAATGTCACAAAACAGCTCATGTCAACTTAAACAACAATACACTATTTTAAACAAAGCTTTATAATGTATAACAAACTCGTCCTAGCCTGATTTACAGTAAGGATTCTTGGCTTTGCTGAAAACATTCTGGGCTTAAGCCCATGGCGCCACCTTAGATGAAGTATCCATTAACCACATCCGAAAAAGTAAAAAAACCTCAAGGTATCGGGAACAGCCCCTTTGTTATGAGAACAATTGTAACTAAATGGAATAAGATCCACTTCTCAAGAAGGGCTCTCCTTTTACAAATTGAAGAGTTGGAACAAACATATCTTAGATCCCCCTCCTCTTTGATGACTCATCATCAGAGTCGCATCAGAAGCAGACAATTTCCCCGAACAAGTGCTCTGAACAGACATCTCAGTCATCTACAGTGCCTTGGCGTCGGGAAGCTTGACAGACAGCAGTCTATAGGACTAGGGCTGCACGATATATCGTGTCGTGACGATAATCGCGTTATGCGCATGCGCGATATTGACATCGCAGGACTTTCTTTTTTTAGGACGTGCGATATTAAGTAGGCAAATAAAACACAAACACATCATGTTACAATTATTTTGCTGCTTGCTACTAGGGATGCTCCGATCGATCGGTCACCGATCGATATCGGCCGATACTCACTCTCTACCGATCGATCGGTGCTCTCTAAACATGCCCATCGCGAGAGCCGATCGCATGACGTAAAATACATGACACTTTTCTCTGTGTGCGGCAAAACAAGCTCGCCAAAATGGCTTCACCGGTCTGGTATTATTTGAAGGTGTCCGAAAAAGACAGTAAAATAGCGGTATGCAACGTGTGTGAAGCAGAAATCCTGCAGATCCGCCCGCCGGACCGGTGAGCGGAGCGATACACACAAGAGTTAGACCTAACACACTTAGCTATTTTATCTACCTCTGGAACAAGCTAAACTAGTTATTATAAATATATTTATTCTTCACTGTCAGGTCACTCATTACTAAATCAGTGAGCTGCATGAGATACTGACAGGCTGTCAGGAGAGAGAGAGAGAGAGAGAGGGGGAGAGAGAGAGAGAGGGAGAGAGGAAAAGAGAGCGCTTCCGCTCATTTCTCCCGTGTTATTCTCCAAAGTGAATGTAAACTTGAATAATGTTCATCATTTCAATGTAATAATTAAGTTGATTGTTGTTTGTGGAAGCTCCAGTGAATGAGCCCCATTAACTGAGTTTAAATCTTCCATTTAGGCCCCGCCCACTCGATCGGCCCCGAAATTGGCGATCGGAGCATCCCTACTTGCTACCAAAGGAAGACTTGCGCGGCTCTCATGTGTACCTGAGTGACATGCAGGCTCTGCATGCACAGCAAACCACCAATCACAACCATTCTTGATCAGATCACAGCAGGATAACCGAGCTAGCTCAGCTTGTTGCTCCGATAACTTAAGATCCAGAAGTCTGTGACTAAAATCCTTCATCCGGTTAAATATTGTTAAAAAAATACCAATTGCATAGCATTAAAGTTCAAGAAAGGATGGTTTGCGGACAAAAAAAAACAATTCCTGTATTTTTTCATATCGCAATATATATCGCAGGGGGGGGGAAATCGCAATGTCAGTTTTTTCCAATATCGTGCAGCCCTATATAGGACTATAGCCAAAGAAGACGAATGTAAATGTGTCATGTTATACTGGACTGTGATTGGCCTTTACAACAAGATGTGTACTCGTCACTATACACCGAACCTGGACTTTCCTCACTTTGAGACGCCAAGGGATGTTATTGCATGTGTCCATCAACATTTACCATGAAGTAAATGGTTTGAAAACAAGCTCAAGTCCTGAAAGACATACTGCAACAACACGTGCGATGTGGTAATATATTACTAGAGACAATGAAATATATTGAGGGTTCAATGAACCTGCAGTGTTGGCCAGAATATCTAAATAACTAGTGTGGTGCGGCAGAGATGTACCAGCCAAAAAATTAAGTATTCTACAGACTTAAAGGTGGGGTAGGTAAGTTTCAGAAACCGGCTCGAGATACACTTTTTGTTATATTCCATGGAATGCTCTTAACATCCCGATAGCAATGAATATCTGAAGTGCTTTGACAAAAAATCCATAAAAAAAAATGTCATCTGTAGAAGCCGTAATACTGTAAAAAGTACAACCAATCCGTTTAGCCGGGCCGGCTAAACGGATTGGATGGCCTACCTGCCTGTCAGCCTTCCATCGGGGCACAAACTTATCTCGTGCCCTCATTGGTCATGTGCGCGTTCGTGTGTGTTGGAGGAGGGGCTTTATAAGGAAGTGGCAGATTTTCTCCGGTTGTGTATTTTCAAATTCTAGCGATCTCGAGCCGGTTTCTCAAACTTACCTACCCCACCTTTAAGGAAAATCTATTGTTTGGTAAAGATACTGATGATAAAAAAAAAGTAGTAAAAATTACAAGATCAATTAAATATATTTTTCAAAGAAAATGGGAATTAAATAGTGCCTCCGGGAATCTTACCACAATAGCAATATCAGTCAAAAATAATCGCATTATTATGCATATCCAAAATGTCATGATCTGTACATCAGTTTAAACAGTATTTATGCTGGCTTTTCAAAAATAGAAAACAATGTCATCAGAAAACTTATCTGCATCATCATCATCATCATCATCATCATTAGGTTCAGATGCAGACAAATCCCATCCATCTCCCCCTCTTGGTACATTTATCTTTGGGTTATTTTGAGCTTGCCAGTTAGCGCTATCTGAGCGTTCATCTGCATGTAGAGATTCAATCAACAGACACAATCGAAAGTGTATAGAGAAATGCCTTTGGACTGGCCAATAGACTCGCTGTAGTCATAGGCTAAAACAGCATGGCCAGTGCAGGATTTCACATCAAGGTGCCAACACAAACATGCCACTGATGATACTGTCCTTTCTGGAACACACTGTCACACAAACACGGCCAAACACACAGCCACAGACGCACAAACATCCACAGACGACTACCTACAACAAGGCAATAAAGCAAGTTCATTCCTGTAGTAGTGGTGCATGAGGACAGAATGGCAATACAAAAAAAGAAAAAATATAAAAGAAATATAATAACACAATATGAGAATAAATATTTGTGCTCTTGGCCCTTAGAGGTAACCAGAGGTGGTAGAAGTAGTCAGAGCGTGTACCCTGTAAAAGTAGAACTACAAGAGTGAAGGAATACTAATCAAATGTTACTTAAGTTAAATAACAAAAATATTAGCATCAGCATATACTTAAAGTACCAAAAATAAAAGTACTTATTCTAGAGATTGGCCCATTTCAGAATCATATATATATATATATATATATATATATATATATATGTTTTTGTTATGATAATCAGCCAACTACAATGTTATAAAAGCTGTATTTACTTTGTATGCTGCTGCAGGGTAGCTTGTGTATTTACTCCAGGTGTAACTCAAGTCTTATTTACTAGTTGATTATATGTCACATCATTAATCGAAATATGTCAAGTGACTAAAGGTCCAAAATAAATGTAGTGGGGTAAGAGTACATGATTTACAACTGAACTGTAGTGGGGTAGAACTACAAAGTGGCAACACTATGAAATACTCAAGTAAAGTACAATTACCTTGCAATTGTAGTTACTTACAGTATTTGAGTAAATGTAATTTACTCCACCAGGTTATGTTATAAACTGGAATACTGGCTAATGATACATTTTACTGTTATCCAGCAAAACAACAACGTCAACCAATTAACAAATTCAGATCCCAGCATGATAATAACTGGCTGGTAATATCCTCATATTTACCACCAAAACAAAGACAAAAACAACAATACTTTAAACCCTGTTATCCATTATAACGTTAACTAAGAGCCTCTAACTGAAAATGAGGCCACTTGTGTTGCTAGCTAACCAGCTAGCGAAATTGTCAAAGTGTTTACTAGAAACGTAGCATATCACAAGTACCAGATTGTACTTACTTTGTAGGAAAGAAACTACCTCTATCAGTCGTTCTTCTTGTTGCTTCGGTGGCAGGTTATGTTATTACCCGGGCTTCTTGTGATAGGCTTATCTCTCGTTAATGTTAGCCACTTTCGCTTCTCGGCCCCTGCTCGTCAGCTAGCTTTGATTAAGCTAGCCAGCATTTCACACGATCAGTTCTGCCTTCAGCATGTCTCTGCATCGGATTCGGAACAAGGATTTTATATACATGTTTGTCACTGTAAACCCAGGGAGCACCAAATAAATAACCGCTACGTAGGCTGTCAGTTTAAATGAAAAACACTCGTTTCGCCAAGATCTATCTATGATTTGAACAACTAGCTAATTTTGGCTAAAGCTAAATGTATGAGGCAGATGACGTTCTTTTTGAACATGCAGTTCTGGGGCGGGCCAATCATATTGCTCTCTACTGTGATTGGACAAACGCTGAATCGAGGCTGAGGCATGATTGGTCCAAAAATGAGTCAGTCAGACATCCTATGACATACTGTAAACAGTGAAAATCCGTGTGTGTGTGTGTGTGTGTGTGTGTGTGTGTGTGTGTGTGTGTGTGTGTGTGTGTGTGTGTGTGTGTGTGTGTGTGTGTGTGTGTGCGCGCGTGTGCGCGTGTGCGTGTGTCATGTCCAAATGGGGGGAGACCGGAGGCTGACCACCACATAGTGGAGGGATTGTACAGTTTTATATCCCTTCTGTCGAGAAGACTTGTGTGGATCAAAAGTGTATACCTTTGTCTGCTGCCAGCTTGACTCAGTAGATAAGCAACAGAAAATGCTTATGGTTTATTCTATTGCATACTCAAATGGATCTTCATCTTATAAGAATGATATTTGTGAGAAGATGATTGGATCAAACCAAGACGAAAACTACTTTAAATTTGTACTTGCCTTAATACATATTGTCATATTTTTCTACAGTTATAAAATATAAACTAAATCAGAACAAGTGAGTGGATCCTTTTTGGGGACATGAATTGCTTGCTTGATCCACTGCAGTAATTCACTGAAATCATATGTCCAACCTGCTCAGGTATTCAATTACAGGAAGTCCTTTATGGCCAAGAGGGCTCAGAGTGGGTTTTCATTACAAAATCATTATGTTCTTTCCCTTACAGATAAAGTAGAACAAAGGCTGGTGCAAATGTATTGCACCAACTTCCGTTTCACATCAACAGGTTGCAACAAGTCACAGCAGGTGGGTCCACAAACTAATCACAAGCTTGAGTAGATCTGCTCCCACACAGCAACTCGGCATACATTTAAGGCCGAAGGTGAGCAGATGGCATGATATTGTTAAATGCATCAATGTGGTTTATTTAATTTATCTAATAATGATTCCCAGCTGACATCATGGCATTATCTCCCATGAGGTCCAACACCCACAACCTACAATGTGGTTTATAAATGGAAACTTTGACAATAACAGTTTTTTAACTTGTCAAGCAATCAATTAGACAGCTCTATATTGTTTAAAATACTAAACACTACAGAGCAAAATAACGTAATGTCTTTGTCTTATCAAGCCAGCTGAGTGATGTGGCGCTTTCTATTATTGCAGTTATGATGACTTATTCTTGACTTAATGTGAAGGTGAATTTGATATGACATTTTTCAAGTTAAAACGTCAAACCACTCATATTAATGTCTTTCCATTGTAAGTGTTTTAATATGCTGAGTATGATGACATTGTGTTTCTGTTAATATCATAGTACAAGACTCTTTGTCCAACCAGCTACACACTGTGGTGCTCAATCTAAAGCACACACATGTGTTATGGTGTTCTGTATGTAGATAATTCTGCATAATACATATTGTTCAAGTCTACAAAAATATGTGCAGGAACACAAATATACTGTTGTTATCTATTTTTCTCCAAAACAAATTGGTGCAACATTCATGCACAAGTTACACATAGTTACAGTTGTGTAAACAAAAATGATGCCTCTGTCAAATACAGTAAATGGAAAGGAAAACTTTGAGGAAAAAGAAATACAAAAAATATTTTTACAAAAACCAGAGGAAAGAAAAGTGCTGAGGCAACATTTTACCACGTCACTGGGTGTGGCCACAGCCCCTCATCAACCTGCAGAAGAAGCATGCATCCATTGGCCTGACGGTCATACAGCTCCAACCGTTATGCTGCAAATGACTTTATTGCATTTGCTTAATTTTATTGAATATTCTTTAAGAAACTGCTTATTTTTTACAGTTTTTTCCAATTACTAAAACACATTTTTTGACAACAGGGCTCTTTTTCTCCAAACACTTAACACAATTTTCGAATCCACACGCCCAAAGTCCAAAACACCTAATTTGTCTTCAAAATGAAACACTGCACCCAAAACTACATAAACACCAAAACCAAACTTCCCTCCTGGGACCCAGCCCATTGAAAATGTCCACTGTAGTGGGCATTTTGTTAACATGCATCTCCTTTTACTCTTTTGAGCTATCAATCCCTGATGTGCTGTACAGAGGACATCCTGGTCTTTCCAGTGATATGTCATTGGTTAAAATTGCATGCTGGGAAGTTCCTCTTTCTTTTCATCCAAAATGGCTGGCATACCAAAAACAACATTTTATAGAAGCAGGAGAAGTCAAATATTGTTGAATAATTGTCATTTTTACCATGAAAATCATATATGTTCTTGTTTATTAACATGTGAGGAACTATATAATTAGTTCAGAAAGCAATTAAATAATTCAAGTTTTGAAATAACAGCTCCTTTATAAATGTCCATTCTAGTGGACGTCAGGACCATCTTCATGGACTTAATGACTCAATATTGTTGCAGGAGACAGAACTGAAGCAGACATTTTCTGTACCAGAAAGTTCAGGGAGATTCAGATTTAGAGCTCTCAGATGATGAGAGAGATGAGGTTTTCACACCTGCGATAGAAGAGGGTCAAGAAGAAGGGGGGGAAAGATGCAGGAGGCTCCATGAGCGCACAGATAGATACATAGGGACGAGCTGGAAAGACATGGCCCCCTGTGCGCCAAGAGTAGCACGCATGTCTTATTGTTGTTTTAATTTTAAGCGGAGCCATGAAAAATGAGAATTTCCTCAGGAATGCAAGCTTTGTGTCTATGAGCAGGTCAAATGGAGACCACATCCATAAAACTAGTCGAGATGACCCTACAGCCCGTGCCGACTGGAGTCAATGAGGTACTTTTCCCACACATCGACAACAAAGTCTTTGAAGATCTGGAAAGATTCACCAAAAACCAAACTAGTTTTTTAGTGACCAAATAAACAGCAATGTTCAGATCAATTACTTATTTATGTTTTAAATAAAGGTGAATGTATTATTTTATTAATATCACTTTATAACCATAATACGTTACATAGTCTATCTGTTCATTTTTGGCTGTCTTTTCAAACTAAAATGGTCCCGACGTCCTCTACAGTGGACATACTGTAACATTTAACAATTAAATTAAATTAAATTAAATTAAATCTAAATTGCAAGATGTTTTTTAGTAGGTAGGAAATCACAAACAAAAGGAAATTGGAAGACACTTTCTTTCCTCGCGTCCCAGGAGGATATACTATTAAAATTCACTATTATTATAATGGTTGTATTGTCATTAGTCGTATTGAAAACCATAAAGACTATTCATGGTTCCATAAACATACTTGAATTTTAAGCCATTTAACAATTCAAATTTGATTGACAAGCTTTATCAATTACTACTTGTATTAAATACATGTTTATTTAATATTATATCAATGATCATATTGGCTTCACTGAGAAGTAATTGCTGAACAAGGAAGCAAGGAGATAGAATACAATCTTTGTAGATGATGTCCATTAACATAGCTGCAGCTAAGCTATTGAAATCCAGGCCTATTGAAAAAATATGTTTTAAATGTTTAAATAAAATGATATTTGCAGAATTCACCCTCTCTAACTATGAACCACTTTTTACAGCATATTGACACTGCATTTTCATATGTATGTCCTCTATGAGGGATTCAGTTAAAAGCTTTATGCACACACTTGTGTCTTTGCCACTTACTGTAGACATTATATAAATGAGGTGAAACACTCACAAGCTTTGTGTTGAAGAAGGCCACCAGCTCGAATGTTGTTGTTTTTTTATCCTGTGTTTGATATACCAAGGAGAGAGTTTTTTCTCAACATTATTTTTCTCTACAGATCAGCACAAGTTGCCATAGAAAATGGTGAGTAATGTGCCTCCACTGCTTATTCTCTGCTTGTATGAACCCCCCCCCATGCCTGATCCTCTCTACAGAGTGCAGCAATCACGCCTTGCCTTGCCCTCCACTCTTGAAACACGAGAGCACTTGAAAAGCTGATTTCCTGCTCCTCAGAGGGAGCGGGTTTCTTTTGTCAACTGAGGAGCCAGGTCAAAACAATAATTGTTGGCAAAATCGTGCCTGAAAATATACAACGCTCATTTGATTAACATGTCCTTTTCATAAGGCTGCTCTTCAAGCCTCCTTAAAAGCGTACAATGTTACATTAGGGCTTTATTGGATGTTTGTGAGGGCAAAGCAATTTAATTTCCTGTGTATAATGTATACAGTGTATGTGCTTCTGTGTGAACGAGAGGGAGAAAAACACACACTTACACATACATAATAATGCATGTTATGTGAGAGGGCAAGCTGCTCCCCCTGCTTAATCTTAATGGGATTAGAGTCATTAACCAACTGTTTACTAAATGGGAGACCTCTCTGCTGCTTTGTTTCTGATTCTCTCTTTCTCTCTTTGTCTCTCACTCTCTCTTTTTTCCTCACCTCCTTCACCATTTCTCTCTCTCTCTCTATCTCTGATCCCTAATCAGCGAGACGGCCTAGAAGTGCCTTGGGGCTGAATACGAATGAGCGCAGCTGCCCAATCCGGATTACTATCACACACTTGCACTCCATCTAAAAATGCACACACACACACACACACACACACACACACACACACACACACACACACACACACACACACACACACACACACACACACACACACACACACACACACACACACACACAGAGGCACAAAAACAGTGCATGTCAACATAGTGGGCTGCGATGGGACATATTTCATTCACATGCATGGCCAACACTTGCTGACACATGTATTTTCCAAGCATTTTCCATACTATGAATATATCCCAGATGCATAATCACACAAACACTAAGGACACACAGACCGTTCTGATCACATGTAACATCCAGTAGCAGACATATGCTGGGGCACACCCACTACTTTTAGTGTGCCATGGGAACATGTGTGTACATGGTCTGTATATTAGTGTCAGGGGGCGTGTGCTGCGACCATATGTTGCCAGTCATCAGCAAGTGACATGGTGGGACCAGCTCACTTTGAAAAAAGAGATGAGATAAATGTTGGATGGTTGAGTTTTGAATCAATCTTACTCGATGTCACTACATTTTCATGTATTACATCCATAATAATGAAATATTCCCCAGTTTATTTTTAATAGTGTGGTAAACGTGGCCTTGACGTCACTCCCCCTACATCACAGTCATCTCTTAACACTCTACACCCCTTACTTAAAGTGTATTTTTGGATTATATTCTGTGATGAATCTGAAGCTGCCTCACAAGCACAGCCATACTGAGCAACTCAAGAGTATTGGTCATTAATGCCTTGCTCAGCTACACTTTAGTAATTAATACACTTCAAGCCACTGATCACCAGCCACAACAGCAATGCTTTTGACGTCTCAAAACTGTCCAGATGTGTAGTTGAGATCTCAATAAAGCCTGGGTTCTAAAATAGTGGTGTGTCTGAGCGGGGTGTCTGAAATGGAGCTGTGTGAGGCTATGAAGGGGTCGTTGGCCCCCTCACTTTACACTCCCTGACTCAGTTTGGCGTCACAGCTTGTGTGATCCCACTTCAAGATGGTTCCTGTTCACTTCTCCACTCAGATGTATCCTGCCAGTCATGCATTGAACTGACAACCTTCCAATCACAGGTTTGCTTCTGTGAACTTCAGGCCACAGTGGCTTAAAGACCTGAGAGGATACAGAATCCAATGCACTGCAGTACAGTTTAAGTGTAATTACAGTGCTGTTAAAATGCCCTGCTATAGAAAGGTTGGACTGAGTCGGTAAATTAGAGCCCTGGCTAAGTGCACCCACTGTGCTGGGTCAGAGATGAACGGCTGCTGTGGACAATCAGTAGTATCACAGCCCCATCTAGTGGGAGAGAACGGTACTGCTGCCAAACTGAGGGAGAAACAGATGAAGAGGTCCTGTTTCTGATACAAACTGTTTCAAAACCGATTGCCCTTAAACTAAAAAAGTTATCTCTTAAGCGGATTTGACTGTGAATCCACTTAAGAATGAGCATATGTGTGTAGAGGAAAGAATGTTTTATTTCACTATGTTCAGAGGTTTAAGTATACCCCATAAGCAGGTTTACATCTGTTTAAGGGAACTTGCTGAAGGCTTTGTCCTCACATCGTTGAGTCCCCCAAAGTATTGCTGTTGTTAGGTAAATCCCTCCATGATATGAACAAGTTTTACATTTATATATTCTGTGTATTAGTTAGTTTTATATGATTAACTCAAATCACACATTTTCTCCCGTATTGAAGCAGCATCCAACCTGTTCCTCATGGCCTTCCAGTCGTCAAACATATCCAGCATACTCTGTGGCACCAATTGACAAAAAACAACCTCAATGGCCATTGAAATGGCAATAAACGGATTGATTTCCTGAGTGAGCTGCATGCCAAGGTGACCCTGGGTATACATGCAATCTTGCTTTTCTCTCCGAGATCTCTCAGTGATCTGTCTTTGACTGATATTGGGAGAAGAGTTCAGCTGGAAGAAATCATTTAACAAAGCAAGGGCGATCTTCTCCTGGGCAGAGAGAGAAAACCATCACCTATGTTTGTGAATCTACCTCGTCTTCATGGACTGACCAAGCTCTTTCTCTGCATGCATTAATGCTTGGCCCTCAAGGGACACAGCAACATACAGTAGATTTGTTTTGGTTTCATGGTAAAAGGCTCTTGAGATGGAAGGGTTCACGGAAAGGGAGAGGGATACTGATAAATAGAAAAGAAAAAGACTGGAAGAACACGAGAAGAAGTATTGGGGTGGTAATGTCAGACTCAAGGATAGAGCAATTATTAACCTGTGTGACCTCTTATAGCCTAATGTCAGAAAACATTCACCCCAATGAAGTGTCCTTTGTCCTTTCATAGACACTTAATCTGTGACACCTCTGTGGACATTGCAGGAGCTGGGCAGGAATCAACAGATTTTCTCCACAGAAATCAATTCAAGGCCAATAGATTAAATGAAGTTCAGCAAGAATGTGGTCTGAGAGTACAGGCTTGTATACATAGAGATTGGCATTCAGTATTTTCTTTGAGAGGATCTTGAGGAGGATGTATAGCTCAGTTTACTCTGTTTGGCCTTGTGGAGGCTTTCTGTTCAGGAATCATGTTTAAGTCAAGGAAGTGGACATTGTGCAGAGGAATGTGCCAATCAGAGAGTAAGGCTCGCCAACAAACCAAAGATCATTCATTAAAGATCCAAATCCTACCACTCTGACCCACATAGTGTGTGGGCGTGTGTGTGTGTGTGTGTGTGTGTGTGTGTGTGTGTGTGTGTGTGTGTGTGTGTCTGTCTTAGCACTGTGAGATCTATAGCTTGTTCTACCACAGAATGGGTACATCTCCATTATTGATGATGTCATTAAAATATGCACAAGGACAAAATAGGCAAGGCTGTGGATTGTTTTGAATAAAGAT
The DNA here is from genome assembly GCF_902827115.2 of Pseudochaenichthys georgianus. Classification (NCBI taxonomy): domain Eukaryota; kingdom Metazoa; phylum Chordata; class Actinopteri; order Perciformes; family Channichthyidae; genus Pseudochaenichthys; species Pseudochaenichthys georgianus. Next base: position 32,379,826 of record NC_047517.1, read on the forward strand.
TTGTGCGTGTGTGTGTGTGTGTGTGTGTGTGTGTCAGATATCTCCCAGATGTATTCATTCAAAGGATTACAGAGAAACTTGAGAAACGTTCAAGTTCATACTGTACTGTTTATATTTCTATATAAGTCCTATATATAAACCGGAAATACTTTGAATTATGTTTACTGTGATTGTTGTCATTCAATTCAACTGAACTTTTATTATTGTAATATTAATCTCAGTGTAAATCTGCATTTAAGTGTGTGTCAGTTAATGTGTCTGTGTGAGTGTGTGTCTGTGTGTGTTGTGGTGTCAGCCCAGTGCAGTGTGATCTAACAGCAGCTGACAGGCAGGTTTGAGGCCTCTCTCTAGGGTCCTCAGTGTGTGTTTGTGTATGTGTGTGTCTGTGTGTGTGTCTTGCTCTAGTGGTGTGTGCTAATTGGAAGCTCAGCGGGACAGGCAGCAGGTCCTCTGTAGTGCGCATGTAGAATCATACACATTCTCTGTCTCTCTCTTTCTCTCTCTCTCACCTCAACACACACACACACACACACACACACACACACACACGCACGCACGCACACACACACACACACACACACACACACACACACACACACACACACACACACACACACACACACACACACACACACACACACACACACACAGCTCAACAGCCGTCTGGTCCGTTAGCCTTTCTACATTTAACATGAGTCCAGTCTGCAGCCTCTTCACTTATTCATCCCTCTCCTCCTCCTCCTCAGCCACCTCTCGCCTGCACTAACCTGAAACGACAGATGCGCTGTGGCCGATAGAGACCTGCCCGCCTCCCATGTCTCACTGGACATCAGAAACATACACACAGCCACAGCCACAGACACACACACACACACACACACACACACACACACACACACACACACACACACACACACACACACACACACACACACACACACACACACACACGCACACACACACACACTCATAAAAACACACACCACCAAGTAGCTGTGCAGGCATTTCCAGATAAAGAGAAGAGGGACCTGTGTGTGTGTGTGTGTGTGTGTGTGTGTGTGTGTGTGTGTGTGTGTGTGAGTGAGACATTCACCTTCTCCTGAGAAATCCCACACACACACGCATACACACACACACACACACACACACACACACACACACACACACAGTCACATGCCGACATGAACACACGTTTTGATGCACACATAGGCACACAGAGGAGCACACGTACACATTCCTAAACATAAACATGTTAAGAAAATACAGAATTAATAAATAAAACACAGCAGGCTTGAGAATAACTGGAATGTGACAGGTGAGGTTTGATGCTCAGGTTCTTCTCTCCTACAATTCCTGAATTAAACACACAAAAAACCCATTTACGAACTGATGTTATTGACTTAAATAAATCGGCTTTACGGGACGGGCATAAATAATGAATACAAATAACACTTTACTGATCCTTTAGGGAACTCCTCTCTTCACTTGACCTCTGTCAACAGATGTTACAGAGCAGGGTCAGCTTCCCTGGAGCTGTCAGGGTCTCAGTGTCTGGCTCAAGGACACTTCAACACATCAGATGAATTGTTACCATCAATTAATTGTTACCATCAAATCGGAGATACAGGGTCCCATGATTCAATAACGTTTGACTGAAGCACTCCCAGTCAATCCTCAAATTAAATACAGACCTTTCTCTTCAGCGATTGTGATGTAATGTTAAATGTTTGTTTTCCTTCTATTGTGTCTTAATATATGTCTTTGTTTGATGTTGCAAATGGAGCTGCTGTGATGCAAATACATTTTCAGATTTGATCGGACAATAAAGTATTATCATATCGTATCACATGTTTGGTTGAGAACCAGATCTTCATCTGGTCCATCATGAAAAAGTAAATCCAACTATTGGCGCTTCACCTTGGGCCTGAATTGAAATATGTTTAATATAATATTGAATTAGAATTCATTTCATATCTGTTTTGAAACAAGAATACGTTTCAAAACAATTCAAGTTGAATTGAAGCCCAGAGTCAACATTGTCAAAATCATTGAATGTGTAAAAAAACACTGATTTTGGTACTGTGTTCTCACATGACTCCATGGTGTGTGTGTGTGTGTGTGTGTGTGTGTGTGTGTGTGTGTGTGTGTGTGTGTGTGTGGTCTAGCATTACTATACTTGTGGGGACCTAGATCTGTTTACACAGTCACGTGTGAGGACTCGCCTCCCTTATGGGGACAAATTGGAGGTCCCCATAAGGGGAATCATTAATTTTAGGGTGAAGATGTGGTTAGGTTTAGGATAAGGGTTAGGGTAAGGGTAAGGTTAAGGGTTAGGGTTAGGCATGTGTTGGTTAAGGTTAGGATAAGTCTCCAGGAAATGCATGTAAGTCAATGTAATATCCCCTGAAGTGATGTATACATGGTATGTGTGTGTGTGTGTGTGTGTGTGTGTGTGTGTGTGTGTGTGTGTGTGTGTGTGTGTGTGTGTGTGTGTGTGTGTGTGTGTGTGTTTTGCTGGTTGGATGTCAGTTACTCTTCAGCATGTCTGACAGCCAACATATGATCCTGAGATAGCGTGACAGCTGCCTTCACACCCCTCTCACAATACACGCATGCACACACATAACGCATGCACACTCCCACATGCACATGCACGGTAAATGACAGCTTCGCCACCCTGTGACCGACCTGAGACATCCACCTGCAGCCAACAGGCCCACGGACAGAGAAGTGGAAGGTTTGAGAGGACTGAGATTGGGATTAAGAGTGTGACTTGAGGCTAAACGGGAGACAGATACAGAGATGGACAAGACACCAAAGGGCTGGTGCATGTGCGTATAGATGTCAAAGGTCTGGAGGAGATCTAAGCGAAGCAAGGAGAGTGAGGAACAGAGAAGGAAGTATTAGCTTGAGTGATAGGGGAATGAAAGAGAAGAAATAGTGAAGGCAGAAAGAGGAAACATCCTTCTGATAAGTAAAAGAAGGAGACATATTTGTCATTAAAATAAGTTCTGAGGCGGGGGTGCATGGGGTTTGAATTGAGCTGAATCACAAAGCTGCAACATAACATGTAGCCAATGAGCAACAGGAAAGAACAGAGAATACTTCACATCATCATTGCTTCCTGTCACGATCTTCATCAGTACTTGAAAAGTTGTCTCCTTCGCATTGCCCCAGGCCAATTTCCCCATGAAAACCCACCCCCAATCCTACCCCTGGGGGACCGCAGACCCTCTAACTGATAAGTGCCGAGCCTTCGGGGAGGGGGTTACAGGGTGGTTGGAGTGTAATGTCCATTGTTCAGGCGCCTTCATCGGAGCGCAATGGCAGGCAGCGTCCTCCTCACTGATCCCTAATGCGACGAGACGTCCCTGACATTCCACACCACATATGTATGAAGTCCAGAGCTATGGACTTCATACACACACACACACACACACACACACACACACACACACACACACACACACACACACACACACACACACACACACACACAGGAGACAATGGGAGCAAAACAATGAGTGTAAGGGTTAAGGCAGATTACAGATGTATGAATTCCTTTCCCCATTAGTTGCTCTGTATCATTTTGTTGACCCTTTTCTTCTTCTTCTGCGTACCAATTGCATGTCACGGTTGAGAAGGCCTGTGTCTGCTCTGATGATGACAGGCGTGTTGTTGACATCAGCGTTGGGCTATTCATCTACATGTTTGTTTGTTTGCGTCTCGCTGACCTTTTCCATTCGCTCAATCCTCCAGAGTTGGCACGGTGACAATATATGGAATATGAAACTTATAGGATTTGATTTCTGAACAGCTGTGAGAGAGTGAAGTCAACAACAGGCTCGGAGAAGGGGAAGATCAACACTCTGAGGAGGGCTTATGCTCATCGTGCTGTAGAAATATTATGCTGCAGTCCGACAGAGGAGATAAGAGCGGGGAAAGGTTTCAAAGGTTTATATTTCCTTCTCACGTTTGTTTTGAAAACTGGGAAAACTAAAGCTTTTTTAGATTTAGCAGATTTCTGTTGTGCTTTTACTTTGACAATGACTGTAAATATGATAGTAAACTGCACGCAAGCAAGCACACACACACGCACGCACACACACACACACACACACACACACACACACACCATGTATACATCGCTTCAGGGGACATTACATTGACTTACATGCATTACCTAGAGACTTATCCTAACCTTAACCATCACCAACACATACCTAACCCTTACCCTTACCCTAACCCTAACCAAGTCTTCACCCTAAAATGAATGATCCCCCTTATGGGGACCTCCAATTTGTCCCCATAAGGGAGGCGAGTCCCCACACGTGACTATGTAAACAGATATAGGTCCCCACAAGTATAGCAATGCTAGTACACCCACCCACCCACACACACACACTACAGAGAACCCCGTGCTGTGCTTGAAGGCAGGCTCACCGTAGGCCTTTTCCCAAAGCAGAGGTGATGTGTCCTGGTCCACTAATGTCAACATCGCAGCCAGGGTCGAAGAGCTGTCAAACACACTAACACACAACCTTTTCCGGCTAACACTAACACAGTAAGAGTGTATGATTGTGTGCATGCCCAAAATGTCAAGTGTTCCCCTGTCCCTTCTCAATATTTGAAAGAGTTCCTCTATTGTGTTGCCATGCCTTGCCTTTAAGGTAAACATGAATTATCCTATTGAATGTTCAGTGTGTGTGGTTATTTTTCCTCAAATGATTCCCTCTGCTGCTTTAACTGATACTATTTAACTATATTTTAACAATATCTTTACCTGCATTTAGCTGTTCACAATAATGTGCCACATTTGTCAACAGTACAAATATATGAATGATGCAAACGTGGCTCTTGATGCATTCAGGCATCACACAGGTGTTCTTATTAGGGTAGTTTATTGTTTCATCATGTCTATTGTCCCAGTTTAGGTTTGGGAACAGATTTTTTGGTTTCACATAATTAAAAATATGTGGATGTAAATTGTAATATGTTTAAAACGTGTAGCTTAGATGGAATATATTAAACACACAAAAATGCATAATTAAACTTTCTATTGGAAGATTTTAAGCTAGCTAGCAGCATATCTTTATCGGTTGCCATGAAATGTGGCACTGGCATTCCAACCCAGTCTCACAGCATTTCGTGTTATAGTCACGAAATTCATTTAATCTATTGATGTTGGTGATCACCAACACGATTTTCACATTTTTCTTCGTGTCACACAGAACGATTTTAAAAGCAATGTATTTCTATTGGTAGTATGTTTCGTGCCCGCACCACGTCTTTTTGTCCGGTCAGATCTTGGAATACCAGAAGCTGTGTGGTTCATAAAAACATTTTCTCACACAATATCTTACCCTAAACCTAACCCTTTTAATTTAAATAGTATAATGTCGGAGTTTTTTTGCCGTCCGCGAGGAAAATAAATGGGGAGGCGTGTGGCGCAGTGGGTAGAGCCTTGGTGATGGGATCAGGGGAGCACAGGTTCAAACCCCACTGCTGTCAGCATGCTGTTGTGTCCCTGGGCAAGACACTTCACCCCAAATTGCTCCTGTGGGGATTGCCCATTGAGTATGTAAGTCGCTTTGGATAAAAGCGTCTAACAAGTAACATGTAATGTAATGTAAAATGGGGCTCAGAGCCTCAGAATACTGAAATCTGTATTTTTTTAAATCTTTTTTTGTATACCAACACGAATCAATAGATTAAAAGTCGTGTTGGTGAACACGAAATGCCGTGAGACTGGGTTGTGTATACTGCCCACTATTTTAGGGTTACGTATGCCAAGAGCAGACGAAGGCTAAGTAATCTCATACTCAGAAATTCTTGCTGATCTAGTATGCATCCAAACATTTCTTGTTTACACAAAATCCACATAATGCAATTCAAACGCAATAATACACACTCAACTTTACTTCCAACTTAGTATGAATGGTATATTAGTATGCCCCTTCAAAAACAGGCTCTCCACCTTTATTCCTGTGTCTTTCCAATTTAAATAATATCTGCAGTGTGCTACATATAGAATATATTGCTGAACTTAACATGAATAAGTGTCGAGCTTCATCTGTCAAGCTAGAACAAGGCAGGGACACACACACGCAGAGTAAATGAGTAAGAACACACATCCAACACTGGAGATAGCATGCGGCGAAGGCATGTAGGTGTTGGAGCGTGAAGGGTTTCCCCTGCTAATACAGATATAATGATGTGACTACTATCTCAACGTCACTGTGTGAGGGCTGCCTGAGCACAGGAGCAGTTGTTTTGTTGATCTACTAGACAGTTCTTCGTGACTCACACCTCATGAAAGAGAGAGGTAAAGATAGATAGAGGTAACGAGAGATATATAGTTTGATGAACAAGAGGAGACATCGGATAGTGTGTTGTTTGGACTGCGCTGAGAGAGAACTGAAGCCCACAGTGAGTTGGCCTACATTCATGTAATTTAATGAGAGGGGAAACACAGAGGCAGCCCTGTGTCTATCTAATTATTTATCAACATAGTTTGTGCGTGTCAATATGCCGTGGATACTGTGGATGATGCATCATCTAGATCAGTGATTCCCATCCAGAAGTACTTGTACTCCAAGAGGGGACTTCAGTTACAATGAGGGCTCAGCTAATACATTTTGTTTTAAATAAACACCTGAATATATGTTGTAATTGAAATCATCAGACTAGATTACTAACTAGCGGATAGGTAGTTAGTTAAAAGTAATAAATCGTTGACAAATAATTACAAAACGTTGACACGTTTAAGTTATCTTAAGTAATGAACAAATGCTTCAAATGGATAGCAAAAAGTTATAGATAAAGCTAAACTAGTAACCTTGAAGACATTTAAGAAAAAAAGAAGCAAGACAGCTAAATTAATAGATGAAAGGTTCAGCTAAAAGTTTAGAAAAAAAGAAACATTTACATTGAAGTGTGTTGGATAAATGTTTGAAATACTTTAGCTAAGAAAACCCGTAAACCGCTCAAAGGTAAAGTTCTGATTTTGATTCTGAGATAGAAAAAGCATAAATGTTTGAAATCAAGATAAATGTGTACGATAAATGGTTGAAATACAACTAAAAGTCCTGGATAAATAATGTAAATCAAAGCTTGAATTTGTGGATAACTGGTTGAACCAAATGTCCAGTTGACATAATAGAAATGCAATTTATTAAACCAATCTAAAAATAACTTCATTTATATGAAAGATTATCGATTATTATTTATTTTATGTAATGAATACTGTTTTTAATACCATCTAGTTGGAAATCAATTCAAAACATGACATCTAGTGCAGGTATGTGTTTTTCAGTGTGTGTGTGTGTGTGTGTGTGTGTGTGTTTTTGTGTGCGTGTTTTCTTGTGTGTTTCTGTGTCAACATCATGGTCTGGATGTGACAATGCCACTCTCTTTTTCTTCGAAGGTGACATACTTGATAACATTTTCACTTTCAGACTCTAAAAGTGGTAATACTTTGATATCCATCAAATGTCCCAAAAGACCCAGACACGAACACATACACACACACACACACACACACACACACACACACACACACACACACACACACACACACACACACACACACACACACAACATATCACACACATCGCCGTTTCTGGCATTTCAGTGATTTAAAGCGTCATCCCTGGTTGCCACTAGCTTGAAACTGTGATCTTCACATAAATGACACCTCAGCTCAACAAGGACCATACTACTAACACACACACACACACACACACACACACACACACACACACACACACACACACACACACACACACACACACACACACACACACACACACACACACACACTGAAGGGATGTCTCTGCTTGGCCTCTCCTGCCGTCATATTCTCACTTCCTGATTTAGACAGACAGAGACCAATCCTTTGGGACACAGACACATTTCTCTCCTTCGCTCCTTCCTCTATTGCTCCCCTTCTCTTCGCGCTGCTGCTCCCTCTCGTGAGGATGGAGGAAGGCGGGGCCGGAGGTTAGACAGATGGAGGCGGGTGATACATCGATACAGTCTCAGGTTTGCTCCTGCGGGAATAGTGTGATGGAGAAAGGAAAGTAGAGTGAAAAACATGAAAGTCTCACCAAGTTTTTTTTTTAACAATCATGAGAAGACAGGGACAGGGAGAATCCTTTTAACATGTATCACGTCTGTCAACCCAACTGTGGATGACAGGAATGTTTCCAGCATTATTCCCAATGGTATTTTGCTTGTTCAACAACCTGCTATTGTGAACATGTTACAAGCCCTAAGCCAGTCTGAAAGAACATCTGCTGTTATTTGCCAAAAACTAAAAAAATAATAATATTTTCAACATAATTTGAACATAATAGGAACTTGATGCCTTCTCAATGATAGGTGCCTCCTCCTTATGTCTCTGTTTTTCTTTCTGTTTTATAAAAGCAGAAATATTAAATAATTAAAAAGATGTTCCATTTATTAAAATGTATTCATACATATAACTTTTATTCATAATTGAGATGGAAAGTCTTTCTTCGCTGAGAGGGGTGGAAACAATTATTTAATCACATCCAACATCAAAATAATTACTAATATTTTGCCACAAATCTGAATTTCAATCTTAAATCAGGTTAAAATATTCTAATATTATCAGATTAAATGTTTCATCGACAAGACATCCTTGATAGCACTTTAAAACAACCCAATAACTCTTTAAACCATACACAAATTAGACCAAAGTGGAAAAAGAAAGGCATGAGCCATTTGAAATGCCAGATCTAAACTATGTATCGCTTCCTTATAGATTATTCCAATAACAACCATTCAAAGGGGGAGGTAGGGAGTGTTAGGAGAAAAATGGAAATAACAGGCAAGCACTTTGAAAAAGTCTCAAGTCTGGAGTTGCAAAAATATCAGTCCAATCGCTGATGTAGAAAGAAAACAGGAAATGACATGACTGGTGTGGCTACAGTGATGACCCCTTTATATTCAGTCAGACTGAGAGGAGGTTGACTTCTGAGGTACTGTGAGGTTTCCTTTTCTTTCTTCCTGGTTGTTTCTACTGTCACTGCTGTCAACAGCCGCTTTAGGTCACTGAGAGGCTACCACTTCATCTACCTGTGTTTTAGCACATCACACGCCGCACTGCACCCAGCACAAACACACACGTGCACACTCAGAGGGAGAGGCCACTGGTTGAGGCAGATCAAGGAGCTGCACAGGAAACAGGGATTTGTTGATATGGATTGAGTGACCTGGCAAAGGTGGTCAATTAAATGAAGGAAGGAAGAAAGGATGAGTAAGAGGACGAGGAGGAAGAGGAGAGGTCTGTGGAGTGAGGTCATGTTGTGAAGAGGTGAAAATAGTAAATAATAGATCCTGGAGATTAATTATTGAAGGAGTACATTGATGCTTTCATGGGGAGCTGAGATAACATTCCTGGGTTCATTCATGAAAAAAGGTTTTTGGAGGAGAGATGCAAAGAGGGGGTTGTTGCTATGTCAGGTTTCAGTTGCGGGTTCGCTGCAATATACTGTACCTTCCATTACTATTCACTTTTAATAGTGAGATTCACTTACACATACAGTATGTACACTGAATTCAATTGTATTGCTTTATTCTAAATGATGCTGAATATTCTGTCTGTTATTACTCTAACGGAGCGTCCACACTACAGCTCCAAAAATAGCTTGGAGCTGGGCGTGTCTGGAGCTTGGGGATTTTATTCAAGCAACACGGCCAACAACCAATCACATGAATCTCCCGCCCCCGACATACAAAGCAAAAACCCCCGGGGATTTTATGCGAGCAATATATATATAAACTCCCCAAACAGGCGAAAACCTACCAGTTTCCCCCACTGTCTCTGCCACCTCCCTCCACGCCTGGTTCCTCCGGTTTGTATCCCGGGAGGTGAAGAGGGTCTGGTCATACAAAACCGGGTGATTCGCTACGGCGATAGTTAGTTTCTCCTCCGACTTTTTTTGAAAATATAGAAATGAACGGCGGGATATCTCTCCCAGCTTAGACGCGGTTTGATTGGCTAGCGCTTCAGCTGTCAGATTTGGGGAAACGGGATTTGATTGGCTGGCGCTGGCTACTCCGGCGTCCAGGCGACCAGAAGTTGAACAATGTTCAACTTCTGGTCGCCTGAGACGCCTCGCTCGGCTACCCACAATTCAGTTCGGCGAAAAAGCGCGGCTACGTGACGTCACCCCATTGAAAGTGAATGGGCAGCTTGGAGCTGCTTGGAGCTTTCGACGCTGTAGTGTAGACGGGCCGGGAGATGTTATACTCTACTCCCTGTGGTTCTGGATGTTTTTTGATCAGTTTTGATCTTTTATTGATCTATTGTTTCATGTCACACTTCACACATACTGTAGGACCCTTCCCTGTCTCAATCCCTATAATGCCATATCTTTTTGAGTGGACAAGTGACAGAACAATGCACATTAACAGAGGTTTACTGCACACACACACACACACACACACACACACGCGCACACACACACACGCGCACGCACACACGCGCGCGCACACACGCACACCCTGCTGTTGTACAGTAGACAGCTTCAGACATGCCAGGGCTGGACATGCCCAAAAGGCAGAGGCTGTTCCCGGTCACCTATCAGCTGGTGGCAGACAGTGGAATGTGTATGAGTGGGTGTTTTTCTGTCACTTGCCTTACACTGGTTTATTTCATATTCATCATTGATTTGAGTTTCATATTCTCACTGTTAAGTGGTGCATATATGCAATGATTTTTATGAAATTACAATATATAGGCTCTTTTAGCCATGACATGATGAGACAAAAATGATCACTGTCAACTAAAAGCAAAAATACAAAATCTGCATGCTTAGACTCAAGCAAAGAGGCCAAAAAGCTTTCCTAACCTGGATGAGACTCAGCTTCACTTCATATCATTAGTCTAAGAGTCAGGAAGTAGGCTTGTGGATTCAGTGTTGGGGGTACTAACATGTCACAGGACATGCTAGAGAAGAATAAATGAGACACGAGGAGGCAGCAGCCCACCCTGGACGGCTGGCACGGCAGCCAGGGGCGGGGCCAAGACAGCATGGCACAAGTCGACCTCAGACCCCCCCCTCCTCCCTCTCTCCCCACAGGCTCTGACAGGCGGCACGGGAACCCCTTGGCCCAGTCAGGGGTGGACAGCCATCTGACAACTCCCCACCTGCATGACCTTTACCATGCTTGACCCCCTGCAGGAGACAATCACCTCATAGCAAACAGCCCCACGGGAGATGTAGACACACAGCACCGTCAGGGAGACACACACAGACTATGACAGAGTTTGATAGAGGGATGGATAGTCCGACTGCGACATTCATACACTCTTGTGATCAAATATTTTATTTTAGACCCCTTTTTCCTTGATTGCTTAGCTAAGCTGTCTTCTCTTGCAAAGTGTTAATGCATTTGAGTTTGTTTAACATTTCGCAACCTTTTTCGAAACATTTTACAGAGATCACATAAAAAGTCACGCAACTATATTGGATTAACTATGAAATACTAAATTGAAACATAGGCCTACAGTATATTCACAGTTTATGAAAATGACTTTCAATTGTTAATGCACATGTAAGAAATCATATGGGTATCAAAAGATTACAGTTTATTTCTGCCATTCTCAAAAATCCAAGTCATTTTTATTTTATCTTACTACATGTTTAACTATCAAATTGAGGACCTTTCTATCCCTGATTGTATGGTTATTTTATGTCCATTTTCATGTTAACCCCTCATTTAATTTCTTAGTTATAATGCATATAAAGTTTATTAGTAGTATTATTATCATTCACGGGATTACTTGTTATTTTTTACTATTGTATGTATGCTCATTATTCTTATTAATCCTTTAATTGTCATTTATTACCAATACTTGTAGCAGCAGAACCAGTAAGGAGAAAAAGGACTGCTGCTTTAAGCCGAGGATACGTCATCATGAGGCGACATGGCGGTTTGGGACAACAAATGTGGAACGTTGGTGTTGCCGCAAATGCTTGAAAGTAAGTCGATGTTGTTCTTTAAGAAATAAACGACGAAGAAATTGTGCCATATTGACGTCATTTTAAATTAGTTTACGTATGGGACGCATCATTAAAATAAAAGCACGCTGTTTGTGTTTATAGCGTACGTTACAAAAACGTCACTAACTTAACAGAAACGAGGTGTTACAACCTAACTCATTTTAATTTCTTCCACTCTTAGGTTAACCGCAGAGCTCACCTTTCCTTTTGCTACAATATCTTGCTTCAAACATTTCAACCTGCAATGAATCCAGTAATTAGACGGAGACTTCCTCCCTCTGTGAGGAGTCTTCTGACAGACATCGGTCCAAAGGAGGAGTGGACTGACGTGGAGCCGGACACAGAGACCAGAGATGGGGTTCTGCTCCCCTCCAGAGGACCTGCTTCTGGAGAAGAGGCGTTTCTCTCTCCAGCCAAGACACAAGACGATGGTAGTAACGCCAGAAGTACTGCAGTCTGCATGCTGTGTAAATGCAAGCCCTCTTCATACACCTGCCCTCGGTGTAACCTGCATTACTGTGGCTTGGCTTGCTACCAGAGCCCAGATCACTCCGTGTGCTCTGAGAAGTTTTACAAGGAGTCTGTTCTGCAGGAGCTGAAGGAAATGGGGAAAACAGAAAGTGAAGGGAGGATTAAAATGCAGGAGATACTCGTGGGACTCAGACAAAAGGCTGAACGCACAGACGGGGGGATGGAGAGTGTGTTAAAGGATGCTGGTATTCTGTCAGATGACACAGAGGAAGGAGAAGGAGAGGCAGAGGAGAAAGTGCAGGTTGTGGAGCTCCTATCCAGGTTAGCAGAGCTTCAACAGTCTGGAGAGGCGAGTGAAACAGAGATTGAGGCTATTTTGAGGAAACTTGAAGAGATTGGAGGAGGAGAGGCGCTACAAGGTGACATAGATGAAGGTGCTGAAGCTGCAGAAGGGGAGGTGGATTTGGCTGATCGACTCTCAGGCCTGGATGTTGACAAACTTTCAGAAGAGGAGCTGTGGCAAGTTCTCAACAGTGAAGAGAAAGAGAAGTTCATGGATCTAATAAAAGGCGGAACTCTTAGTGGGCTGGTTACCCTGTGGAAGCCGTGGTGGGAGGAGCACGAGGACGGAGGGAAAGCACTGGTGGAGGTGCTTGAGGAGGAAGTGAGCAAACTGGAGAGGGAAAATTCAACAACTATGGATGAAGAAGACAAGACATCCAAAGAAGTGGTTCAGAATCAGAGCAAAGCAGCTGCAAAAATACAAGGGAAAGGAGCAAAGGGTGAGGAAACAAGCAAGGGAAGGTCGACCAATCCCAGTGTCCCTAAAGTTTCTGCAAAAATCCCAAGGTTGAGCTCCTTATGTGCAAATCCATCTCCCCTGATATGTTATGGTTTGGTCAATGCACTTTTTGGCTACTCCTTCACCCTGTGCCTGTTTAACAATGACACTGATTCACTGATGTTTGAGTTCTGTGACATGATTCTTGCTCTGTCTGAGGCACTGAACTCAAACAGGGTGTTCAACTCTGTCCAAGAGGCCTTAAGCTGTGGAGAAGCTCTGATTCTGAATGGAGGTTACCTAGACAAGGAAGACCCTCTCGCCCCAACCAGGGCGGTGGAAGCTGTGGCTCACATCATGACCGGCAGAGACAGAAAGGATGCCACAGGATACGGCCTTTCAGCCTTCAGTCAGCTGCGCGCGGTGCTCTCCAAGGCTAGAAGTGCCCTATCCAAAGAGGGAGAGGAAGGAGCGAAGAGACAGAAATACTTCCTGGCAAGCAAGAAGTGTGAGTTCCTTCAAGCCTGGGTGTTGGACAATGCCGATGGGATTCGTAGACTAGCTATTGAGTTGTGGAACGAACACAGTAAGAGAGAGAGTGTAAGGAGCAGCATGGAGCAGGCCAAGACTGTGGTTGAGGAGAGCTTGAAGAAAGAAAAGAGAAAAAAGAATAGCAAGTTAATTGAAGAACTGAGCTAAGGAATTCTCTCTCAAATAAATACATGTTTGTGAATGTTCATGATGTAATAAAAATGTTTGAATAAATTACCCTTTTTACTGTGATATTTAACCACTTAAAGTGTATTACTGGTCTGCTCTTAATATAATGTTATAGAACTATTTAGGATGAGTTTAGCAATGTAAATAATAGTTTAATATTGTCAATAATATAATAAGTACATTTTTTAGGTACTGTATTGAAGGTCAACAATGATTTTGAATGCTTACAAAATATGAAAAACAGCTGCCGTCGGCTATAACGTCAATTCCATACGGCTGGTTCAAGGATAAAAGTAAGGATGTAATCGTAACAAAAAAGAAATAAAATACAGTGGAGGCAAGGCAAGTTTATTTATACAGCAACTTTCAACACAAGGCTATTCAAAGTGCTAAAATGGGAAACATTAAGAGCATTACTAAAATAAGAAAAACATTATGGCATTTAAAAACAGTTATTAAAAAGCATAGAGAATAAAAATAAACATAAAACAAGCTGATATAGAATAACACGGGTATAAAATACATGAATAAAAGTTGCAATGCAGTGTGGGATTTGATTTGAAAATAAATAATAAATAAATGGTAAAAAAGAAAACAGATATGGGATCTTAATTCATAATTTGAGTTAATTACTTTTAACTTGTAATATTGTATTTATAAACTGTGTCTCTGCTTTTATTTTAACCAAGTAAAAGACCCTCCATTACTGCATGGCCCCATGGATTTATAAAGAGAAGGGCATGGGTTATACAAATAAAGTGACGCTCTCATCCGGTAGTCTCGCGTGGTTTTATGCTAAAGTCTCACGTGGTGCGGATGTCCTTCCACTGTGCGACATCAGAAAACATGGCTGCGCTCTTGAGATCAGCCCGGTTACTTAAGTGTTCGCCTTTGGGCTTGCTTCAGATCTCATGCACCAAAAGAACCGGGCCGCCCTTCCGCCTGCTGTTCAGCGGACCTCTCGGCGCCAGAGGGACCGGAGTTTGTTCCCGACACATCAGCCCTGTTTCGGGAAACGCGTCCAGGTATCTCAGTGTGTGTTAGCCGGTGTAGCGTTAGCTGTGACCCACATGTGAGGCTCAATGACAGCCAGAGACACACAAGTATCCACACTGCTATTAGCTTTAGTGTTAAATGTGTTATGCTGGCATATGTGGCATTATGTCAGAATAAATGGCCTACTATGCAGATAGTTAAATAGGGAAACATGGCTCCCGTTATACACAAGGTGATGATCAGAGGTTGTATAACACAGCCAAGCCTCATAATAAACCCAATGACATTGGTTCGTAATCATGATGTAGGCACTAACTTTTGACATAAACGTGAATCCTAGCTTTTTTTGCAAAGGCCCATCAATGCAGAGCAGAAAGGCATGTTGATGCTGCAGCTTTATTAATGCTATTGTCAAATGTGTCATCTAGGCTTTTATAATAAAGTACCAGAGAAACACTGACCTTAGCTGATGTTAAATATGGGGGATTACGACCATGTGTTGTTCTGCTGGGGCTTTTTATCTCAAGGTCATCATAGCTCTAAAGGAAACTAGAGATGTATGGGTGTTACTGCTTATTGGACATGAGTATTATGTGCATTCAACACATTCTGTGCTATTCCTGCTTAGGATAGATGCTGATGAATATTTTGTCTCACATTCACCTATAAAGGTATTGTGTTTATCTGTCTGTATCATCCAACACTGTCTATCCAGTGTCATTCATCCCCTCTCTCTCTTTCTATTCTCCCTCAGTCGCGTGTGGCCCTATACAGCGGGGTGTGTGCGTAACTATGCCTTGGCCACAGAGCAGAAGGATGAGCCCGGCGTTACGATGCGGTCCAATCAGGCGCAGCAGTTCGACTGGGCTCTGGCCAAGCTGGACAGCTCAGTGAGGAGAACCGGTCGCATCACCGAGACCCAGCTGACCCGCATCTTCCAAGATATCTGCAAGACAGGTAGGCAGGCAGAGCAGTGATCTGAGAGAACGCTTGTACCTCAGCCAACTGTTCCTTATACGAAATCAGACAAGTTGGCAGCATGTGTGTTGGGTAGGAAAACTTTACAGCCCTTTCGCATTCAGGTGGTGTGATCCATTAGCAGCAGAGGATGAGCTAAGCCAGTGGTTCCCAACCTTTTTCAGTCAGTCCCCTCTTGTGTAATTGGAAATATTTTCGAGCCCCCCCAACCCAGTTCCCACCGAGAACGGTAGAATTAATTGTATATAGTTGTACAAACATTACATTTTCTCTGCTAATAATAACAAGACAAAAAGATCCAACTCTAATTTTATATTTTATTATGGATTGAACATGAACAAAAGTGCTTGTATTGGCAGATGACCCAGTGCCACTGTGAAATAATGAGGCCTAATTGAAACAATTACAAACACTGCTTATCGATCCGGTTCTTTAACAGTATTTTTATAGGTTATGTTTTTAGGGAAAAAACGTAACAAATTAGAAACAGAATTCACATGGATTCATTGTATGTTTAGTGTGGATTATGGGCTGCTAGCACACATACCTGCAGTGGTGGTAGTAAGTAGATTTACTCAAGAACTGTACTTATATTGAGGCACTTAAGTATTTCCACTTTTGCTTCTTTGTAATTCTGCTCCTCTACAGTCCAGAGGTAAATAGTGTACTTTTACTCCACTGCATGTATTTAATACCTTTAGTTACTTCACAGATGTGGATGAATGATGTGAAATATAATCAACTCTTAAATCAGACTTTAGTTACACCTGGATTAAATTCACAAGCTACCCTGCAGTATACTACTTTTACTTAAGTACTTGATCTGAGTACTTCTCCCACCTTACACGTAAATGGGGCAACAGAACTCCGATTTCTCCGTATGAATATATGATGCCTTTTGGCCTTTTTTTCCCCGCGAAAATACTTATGGCAAACGAGCATTGCCCACATTCAGCTCTGTAGATTAGATTGTCACTTTTTAAATCTATGTTCTCCACCGGCGGATCTCTGTGTGCACGGCGCTGCAGCGAGTCTGTGAGCGAGATGCCCCGCACACAGACGAGAGAGAGAGAGATATCTCCGCACCAAACACGTTAGATGTCAAGGGAGATGTATATCATACTTTGTTGATTTGGGCCTAATAGCTGAAAGACTTGTCGTGGCCTCGTCAACTTTTCTTTTAACTGCCGGTTGTGTTAATGTGTCAATTTTATAGATTTTACGAGCAAACAATGTTTGTTTACAACTTCTTCTCAAGCTTCCCCCCCCCGCCCCCCCCCCCCTGCAATAGTGCTGCCCCCCAGGTTGGGAACCACTGAGCTAAGCACTTGTGAATGAATGAATTACAACTTTATTACAGACTCAGATAAAAGACAAGGCATATAATAAATTACATACACAGCATAAAAAAAATTCATAGTTTAAGAATAATTTAAATCAGTGTCCTACAAAGAGACAACTATACCAATGTCTCCACAGCTGTGATTGGTAGCATGTGAAAGTGAGGGAGATTGCTTATTATATAACTCTCTACTTCCAACACAAACCATACATGTCATTCAACACCTTAACTGTCTGTCACTGCTATTTATTATCTATTATCTTATTTTATTATTATTATTAATTATTATTATTGACTATTTTGCAAATGTATTATCTTTTCAATTTACACACGGCATCTATTGCACGTCTGTCCGTCCTGGGAGAGGGATCCCTCCTCTGTTGCTCTCCCTGAGCTTTCTCCCATGTTCCCCTTTAAACTGTGGGTTTTCTCTGGAAGTTTTTCCTTGTACGATGTGAGGGTCTAAGGACAGAGGGTGTTGTATTGTCATACTGATATTCTGTACACACTGTGAAGACCACTGAGACAAATGTAACATTTGTGATATTGGGCTATATAAATAAACATTGATTGATTGATTGATATTAGCAGTCGAGTTTTTAAAACAATGCACCATTCTAGGCCGACTGCAGTCTTGTTGTGCTGGCATAAAATAAAGCTCCTGTATCTGGCTGACCGTTTACATGTTTTACCTTCTAACTTTCTGTTGGTTTATTAAGGTGCATTTTTTTAAATTTGCGAGTGGTTCTTATTGTGAATATAGTCTCTTACAGATGCATCCTGTTGGTACCGAATACTTTTAGCATCACTGTTAGAGAAAAAATGCCTCTGATATTATAATTATAGAAATCCATCATACTTCTTGAAGTCATCCACTCTATGGTCATGAGCAACATTAAAGCTATAATAGGTTGAGCAGAGCATGCTCTATGTCTTCCTCTTGTCAGACTTACTGGCTCTTATCTTTGGATGTGTTTCTCTTTCCTCACCCTCTAATCTTTTTCTTTCTGCAGGTTATTCCAGTGGTAACCAGGCCTTGTTGCTGCTGCGGAGCTGTGGCTCTCTGCTGTCGGAGGTTCCTCTGGAGCAGCGCACTGAGCTGGCTCACCGAGTGTGGGAGAAGCTGCAGGAGCTGGGTGAGACGCTGCACCAATGGCACCAAGTCCTGTATTTACTCACATTGTAATATACAGTATAGTGTAGTGGAAAAACATTGCAATGTCTGTTTTTTCCCAACATCATGCACTCCTAATCCAGAGTGCTTTCTTTGCTGCATTAACTGAACAGTATTTAACCAGGATGTTAGGGCTCTGCCAAATGGAGTATACTAAATATCACTATTTCTAATCCAATTTGCCCTTTGACCACCACAGGTGCCGTGTATGATGTGAGTCACTACAACGCCTTGCTGAAAGTTTACCTGCAGAATGAGTTCAAGTTCACCCCCACTGACTTCCTGGCCAAGATGGATGCAGCTAACGTCCAGCCCAACAGAGTAAGCACTTCACAGTACAACAACTAAAGGAAACACCTGGTTACATCACTGGAGTTAACTATCCAAATAATCATCGACACTTAATGCATCAACAATTCCTTTACATTTGGTATTTTGGAGCTGTATTTGATTTCCTTTTTAATTTGGCACACAGGTTACCTACCAGAGACTCATTGCAGCATACTGCCAAAATGGAGATATCGAGGGAGCAAGGTGAGCAAACTTTGTGGTCTGCAATTTTTTTTTTCTCCCCCTACAGCACTGTGTCAATCTCAAGGCCCGGGGGCCAAATCAGGCCCTTGGTGGATTTAATTTCGGCCCGCAGGATAATTTCTAATTACTATTAGATCTGGCCCGCCGGTATATTGCACGCACACCTTCACTCCATCCTGAGGGTTTCCTCCGCTCAGTGCCTGAGCCCAAACATTGATGAACTTGCACCCAAGATGAGATGCCAATTATCTGAACTAGCATCACAGAGCAGCACACTGAGTGTAATGGATGTTTCCTTCTGCACTTTTTTTTCTCGGGACAACAGGACATGTTTGTTTTTTCTTTGAGGGGAATTGTTTTTTTGAAGCTGTTGTTGGCCTGTGGAAAAATGTAATCATAAGAAATGACTCGGGGAAAAGCTGCAGATAGAGCCATAAGAAATGAATGCAACTGATTATTTAATATTGTTTTTATAGGCAATCATTTAAGCTTTGTTAGTTCCAGGTTTAATATGTGCAATAAGTTCATTTCAATAAGTCTTGCAATAAACATTGAACCAGTCCGGCCCTCGACGAGTACTGATTTTTTTATTTTGGCCCACTGTGTATTTGAGTTTGACACCCCTGACAGTGTAGCAAGAATATCTTTAAATATCTCTATTCTTTTCCTACCATTTAAAATATGTTTCTTTCTTTTTCAGCACCATACTGGGTTTCATGAAGAGCAAAGATTTACCCATCACTGAGGCCGTTTTCAACTCCCTGGTGACAGGCCATGCCCAAGCAGGGTGAGTCTCCCTGCTCTAGATCTCCCAGCATTCTGTTGTTTATAATGGCTCACAATGAGTGCTCGGAAATAATGAGGTTTTAAAGCAGTTCTGATCCGTCTCTGTGCAGGGACATCGAGAGTGCCAAGACCATCCTGACTGTGATGAAGGGAGCAGGAATTGAACCCGGTCCTGATACTTATGTAGCGCTGCTTAATGCCTACGCTGAGAAGGGAGACCTGGACAATTTGAAAAAGGTGTGTGTGTATTCAGCTGGTCGTCATAATGATCCTGACCCCAAACAACCTTTCTTAATCCCTTCCCTCCGTTGTTTCTTGCTTCCCAAACTCACTCTTTCCATGTTATCCTCCTCCTCCTCCTCCTCCTCCTCCTCCTCCTCCTCCTCCTCCTCCTCCTCCTCCTCCTCCTCCTCCTCCTCCTCCTCCTCCTCCTCCTCCTCTGTGTCTTCCTCTCTCTGTCAGACGATCGAGGCAGCAGAGAGTGCAGAGTGCAGTCTGATGGACAGAGACCTCATGCCGGTCATCTTCACTCTGGCCAAGGCCGGACACGAGGAGCACATACCACACATGGTGGAGCGCTTGAGGCATGAGAGAGGATACGTTCCAGGTACACACGCACGCATGTACAGACACACGCACGCACGCACACACGCACACACCTACCTACCTCTGATGCTGTCTTTAGCAGTAACAGCCCGTCCACACAGCTTCTGCCCATTCACTTTGAATGGGGTGACGTCACTTTTTGCCGAACTGCATTGTGGGAAGCAGAGCGGAGCTTTCCTGGCATTTCAGGCTGCAAAAGTTGAGCAATGTTCAACTTTTGAAGCTTCTGAAGCTTTCAGTGGAAGCATCAGCCAATCAAATCATATGCCAGTACAAGCTCTAGCCAATCAAACCGCTGCTTGTGTGTCAGGGGCGGGAGATTAATGTGATTGGTTGTTGGTCGAGCTTCAGACACGCCCGCCGGCAAGCTTTTTCCAAAGCCGCTGTGTGGACGGGCTGTTAAAGTATTGTCAAGAAAAGGACTGGTAAATTGTCAGCTCGTGCCAATTGGCGAAGGACGGGATGATCGATGATTGTTGCATCTTGCATCAGATCCAAAATGTTCCAAAAATGATCTCTATAATCTGATACTGGGCATTTAAACATTTTCTGGTAGAGCAGCATGTCTCCATTTAAAATCCTTAATTACAAACCAGTTTGCTGTGGAGCTGAAACCCAGCATCTCTGTTCTCTTTGTGGCTGCTTACTAACACTTTTCACCGCGCTCTGTTAGAGTTGCCAAGTTAACCTTAATGGAAAGGATTTGGATTGTGATCCAAGATAAGAAAAACATCTAAAACTTAACATATTGATATGATTTGTTAACCAATCAGAAGTGGCCCATGATAGTAGGTGATAGACAGATTGATCCAATCACCTGCCAAGTCTTTTTGAAATACTTTTCCAAATGGCTTCCAATGGAGCTTTCCTAGATGGTTTGGTGAAACAAACCATCTGAGTCTGGTTAGAAATGTTTTACATCTATTACAGGGTGAATCTTAAACTGAAGCTTGACTTAAAAGCAACCCAACGGAAGTTTCATGTGAGTTTAGTTCTTTCACTCAACGTTGATACGACCTTCCTAGCCGGAGATATGGCCACATTTTTACAATAAACTTCCGTTGGATCGCTTAAAAACAAATATCGCAAATCGAATCGCAATATCTGTCAGAAAAATCGCAATTAGATTATTTCCCCAAATAGTGCAGCCCTATACCAATCACCTCCCAACTTGGATAATTAACCACTATTGGATAATATGAAAGTAGCAATGATGCCTGACCCTTGATCAGCTGTACATGTAATCCTCTTCAAAGTGTTTTGATGCAGTGTTTGTTGTTCCTCCTGTAGATGCCATGAACTTGTGCCTGAGCCTCATCACACAGGGCCTGGAGGACACAGCTTTTTACATCCTGAAGAATTTCCCCAACCTGCAATCTGACGACTACAAAAACGAAGCCAACCTGGGCAACTTCTTCCTCAGACACTGTGTTAACATAGACATGGTAAACATTTCTCCCTTAACACTAGTCTTACTACAGTGTATGAGGATGAATTTCAATGTTTAAATGTTATTTTTGATCTTACTGTGTGTCTACAGTCACTGGAGAAGATTTGCAGCTTTTGCAAAGAGCTGCAGGAGTCTAAACTGCACGCTGCGCCCATCAGCTTCACTCTGTCCGTCGCTCTGGAGACCAAAAAAACAGGTACGGCAAATTTATTTTATTTATTTGACAGAGATGGTTTCTTTTTCTCCTGGTTATTTTTTCCATTCAAAACATGTATTCATAGATGTACATACATGCATTTACACATTCACTTTTTCCATAAACTCACCTTTGTGCGTTTGGTAAATTGTAAATGTATATATTAATATTTAACATGAAGTTACTACACCGATACGAAAAAAGTAATTTGACTCAATAATTATTTTTTTATTTTCTTTCTGTTTGCAGCTATCGCTTTGGCGCTGATGAAGATGCTGAAGGAGCTGGACTTACCCATAAGGCCTCACTACTTTTGGCCTCTCCTTATTCATCATGTGAAAGGCAAAAACACAGCTGGTATGCAGCACACACACACACACACACACACACACACACACACACACACACACACACACACACACACACACACACACACACAGACATCCAAACCGCTTCTTAATTTATATTTACGCTTAATGTGCTAAATTTTCACTTTCATGCTGCAGTTTTAGTACACGACTTTTGTTGAATAGCTGGTTATTGCAGTTTTGAGTGGGTTACACTTCTTATCTTACTGTGGTGGTTTAACAGTAACTAACCCAAACCATGAAAATAAAAACTATACAATTTTTGAAGGAATTAATTAACCCTCAAAGTACACCCTGTAGCGAGTAAAACTCTAACACAGAAAAGACCTGTCTGTGCTTCCCCAGAACGCCTCGTTGGAGATTTCTCTTTTTCTTCCTGGGTACAGTGACGTGACCATACCCAAATGGACCCATTGGTCCAATCCGTGGAGCTCCTCACACACTCTGCGTGGCGAAACTGTGACGCGCTGGGGGCGGGTGCTAGTGGAGCCGAAACTGTGGCGTGCTTACATTGTAGGTGCGCCGCGTTTGGGGGTGCGGGTGCTAGTGGAGCCTCACAGATGGTGCTGCAGCCCCCTCAGCACCCCCCTTTCACGCGTCCATGGTGCTCAGGCTGTTTCGCGATGTCTCGCTGTCTCGCAGACCCCACGCAGCAACCAGGAAACGACACCAGTAACCCAGCTCACATTGTCCGCTCCTCGCAGCAGCAAGCCACGCAACGTTCCGCCGACACGGCACCCAGATCCCACGCAGCATTCTCATCTGTTTGTCATTACTGGTGTCATTTTCTGGTTGCTAACGCCATGGTAACACATAATCACTGATGTTCCGCTGTAACGATGGTGGACTCATCAGAACAGAGTGGGTGAGCTGACCAATCAGAGCACAGTGGGCTCATAGGGAGGGGGGGGGGGGGGCAGGAGCTCCAACAAGCCGTTTAGGACAGAGAGTGAATACACATACTATACAGAGACGCTGTATTAGAAACCAATGTGAGTTTGGAACATTGCACAATATAAATCTATTCTAGTCGACCTCAACAATGGAAATACGATCAGTAGAAATGGCCATGTCATGGGACCTTTAAAAGTTTGAACCAAATATGAACAGGAAAGTGCAAGATTATGTCATTACTAGGTACATATCCATAGTCAATGCATTACCTACAGTAAATTAAACAAGTAATGTTATACTGTGGAAGGGGTGAGCAGCGAAAACAACACTTACACGGGCTATGAAACTACATCCTCCACTTACATTGTTTTAACGTTCCCCTTAAGCTATCACTAGCATCTTTAGAGAGACCAATTCATGTCAAAGGTGAACAGGTTGTCGTGAGAAGCTCGTAGTTAAAGACACTGCAGTGTGTGTGAGAACGTTGCTATTGAGCCTGCTGCCTGTGCGTCCGATCAGAAACGGAGTTGTGTGTTTTTTTTTGGTGAGCATGATATTCGCAGGTCGTGAGCAAGTGTGTTATTTTTCTGGTGTAGAGCGGATTATGACTTCATCAGTCCTCTGTACCAGAAAGAGCTTTTTTTTTTAAAGGAGTGTTTCGCTCAAATATTAATGCCCTACAGAGTGGTCCAACTGGGACAGATTTCACTGGGCTGGGGCAGTCAAGGGCAAAGGGGTCTGATCCCTGCGCGAGAGAGCAGGAAGCCATGAAACAAGTACACACACACACACACACACACACACACACACACACACACACACACACACACACACACACACACACACACACACACACACACACACACACACACACACACACACACACACACACACACACACACACACACACACACACACACACACACACACACACACACACACACACACGGATGCACATACAGGCCTGAGGCTGAGAGGTCAGTTTGCTCCAGTGACTCTACTCAAATCTTTTTTCAAACCAAACTTGTTTCTTGGTTCAATACTTCAACAAGTCTTCCTCCGTCCATCTTTCCTTTGTTTAATGAAAGGGCCCCTATTAGGCTTAAGGTGTTCCCTCCCATGTAGTGCGTTACGTAGGTTTTCGTGCGTTTAAATGATCTGCGAAGGCTTAAATCCCAAATCTCCAGAGGGACTTTCTCTCCTACACACTCTTTAAACATTTACCGTACTACCATAGGAAATCATGAGGAGTGTATTTGTTGTTATTCTGCAAGAAACACTTTTAAGAATCCAGGTTAGGTTCCCGAAGGATTGAAAGAATTGCTCACATTTAATGGTGATCAGTGGAGAGCACAGTTCATGCAAATGTTTGGTAGAACATTGTTTTTGTTGTGTGTGTGGCCGGACACGAGGCAGTCTTTATCTACTGAGCCTGCTGTCTCCTTCGGACACTTACGTGTAGAACAATTGCATTGATGTCTTATAACAGGGGGTCCGCGGGGTCTTAAAAAGTATTAAAAGTGGATAAATCAATTTAGCTGCAATGAAGGCTATTAAAAAGTATTAAACGGTATTTTCCAAGGTATTATATTTTGTAGCTTGTTTTCAATAAGTATACAATTGTCCAAAGAGGTTGTGTTCTACAGTGTGCCTGAATGTAATCATGGCGTAGATGTGTAGTGTGATTCTATGTAGTTTATTGATGGCATCCTGTTGGGTTGGACGTCATCTGAACAGGACATCGTGCGCTCACTTCTCGATAGCGCGCGAAGGTCCGTTTACGCCGGTTGTTAAACAACATCGTTATGGGGAAATGCAAGTCTGCGTCCAAATGGTTGGAAGATAAGGAGGAAGGACAATCAATACTGTATATAGTCAATGTGAGGTAAAGTGTGTCGCCAAGGTAACCGGTTAGAACTCAAAGTGGCGATGAGGTCTTAAAATGTATGGAAAGTGTCTTTAAAAAGGTCTTAAAAGGAATTACATTTGACTTCAGGATTCCTGCATATACAATTCGTCTTCTCTTTTTGCCACGAAGACATTTTAATAGCGGAGCACAGTAGTTAAATGTAATTTAGTAGTTTTTGTCAGCAATGAGCGTGTGGTCTCAGTGACAGACGGCATTAGAGGACTTGTCAGATTTCACAACTCATTACGAATGTACCCTGTCAAATGCGTTCAGCAACGGCTTGGCTTTTAAGTGCTTTATTTATGCTGAGCTCTCGCTCTCTTTGGGGTTTTTTGGAGCAATTAATAAATGATGTATTTTTTCCCCTGTCAGCTAATTGACAGCATTTGAGCTGGCAGGGAGGAGAGGCTGTTGGAGGCGGCGCAGATTGACCTCTGTGTGCGGCCCAGACACATTCTCAGTTCGAATGGTGAGACGCCTCAACGCTTGCCTGGCAGCTTGAAGAAGAGGACTAGACATGAGTTTAAACATGCACAACCACACATGTAGACTCTTACTTAAACTTCCTAGCCTCACAAACACATCGGACTGCATTTAGTTATCACAGAGCTGAAAGGAAACGTGGAGGAGGTTCCAACACACCAGCTCATTTCCGATGGTGTTAGCCTTAACCCTCATGAATGATGCAGCCGCTCCCCTTTCTGCACTCTCTCATTGGCTGCAGGAGGTTTGTGTGTGTCCACATCTTTGAGGGAGGCGGGGGGCTTTTGGGGGGGGGGGGGCAGTGCAGGTGATGTGACTGATGAGGAGTGACTTGATTTCATGTAAATGCAAGCGCTCTGAGGGAATTCACTTTGGATTACGCGCCCCACTGTGCACAGCCCATGAAATATTAAGCGCTGTGTCACTTTTTGTCCACAGGTGTCACTAGCGGGCAGAGAGGCCTTAGAATTGCAGGAGAGAAGGGGGGGTGGGGGGAGAAAGGGGAGAAAATCCCTTTTGCATTTTGATGAGGTGTGGATTTGGCGGCTTTAGCGGAAGCATATGCTGGGCCGTACTTTCCACCTGCCGCCAGCTAGTCAACGCTTGTCAGTCCTGGCGACGCAGCGCCCTCTTATCACTTCTGACACGGCCGAGCGAGATAAGGAGGGGGGGGAGTGCAGGAGTGCAGAGGTAGAGGCTGTTTCTGGCCTTGTGTTTTTTGGGTTGATGAGATGTAAATGCTCCATTGTTTAGTCCGCTTTCCTTAAAACGCACACCTTACTCTAGTACTGTGACCTCATCCTTATTGTAGCGGCTGAATACAGTGGGCAGAAAAAAAGATGGCAATTTGTAATCCAGTCTAGGGCTGCACGATATTGGAAAAAACTGACATTACGATATTTTTTGCCTAATTAATATCGCACGCCGTATAAAAAAAAAAAAAATGCGGACTTGCGATGTGAATATCGCGATTATCGTCACGACACGATATATCGTGCAGCCCTAATCCAGTCCTTCATGAACTCTTATTTAATTGGTGGGATGAGAGCCAAACATCACCTTGACCAAAGAAAAATAAACAAAACAAATGAAGAAGACATGGCAGCTTCTCTTTCCTCATAAGATGGAAACGTTCCCCCTCCTCTCTTTTTCAAACAACCCGATAATGCCTTGAAGCAGACAGCGTCTACCTTTTTTAGAGGGTCATAGACGCGCAGCGATGGCGAGACAGATGGTGTTGAGGGAGAAAGAGAAGAAGTGACAGGTACTCATGTCCAAGGACGGGAGGAGATGACAGCGACCGGTTCACTTCACTCCTCTTTTCCTCTCTTTTCTCCTTCCTCACTTCTCGTGTGTGACAGTTAACCTGCAGACATGAATCTGATGATGATATCTTGTGACCACTGCCATGCTTAACTCACTACTTTGATACTTCTTGCCCCGGATGGTATGTCAAGCTTTATGCTGACCAACCTGGAGAGGCCTCTGCTCTGTGCCTTTAAATCGTACAGACAGGGGAGAAGGCAGAATGGGTTAGTCGCAAAGGAGGGTTATGGAGGAAAAGTAAAATACCTAAACAGTTTTTAAAAAAGGAAGAATGAGTCTTCAAGGTCAAATAGTGAGTTTAGTGTGTTTATTATCAGATTAAATAATTACATTGCATTTAGCTGACGCTTTTATCCAAAGCGACTTACAATAAGTGCGTTCGACCAACAAAATACAACCTTGAAGAAAACCGAATCATAAAGTACATCAGGCTTCATAGAGCAAAAACATTTCAAGTGCTACTCAACTGGTTTTCGATAAGCCAGCCCTTTATTAGTATAGAAGTGCTTTGTTAATAGTTGTATTGCTCGAAGTGGAGTCGAAAGAGATGAGTTTTCAGTCTGCGCCGGAAGGTGTGTAAGCTATCTGCTGTCCTGATGTCAATGGGGAGCTCATTCCACCATTTTGGAGCCAGGATAGCAAACCCACGTGTTTTTGCTGATGGGAACTTGGGTCCCCTTCGCAGCGAGGGTGCAGCGAGCTGTTTGGCTGATGCAGAGCGGAGTGCACGTGCTGGGGTGTACGGTTTAACCATGTCCTGGATGTAGGAAGGGCTAGATCCATTCGCAGCATGGTACGCAAGTACCATTGTCTTGAAGTGGATTCTAGCAGTTACCGGAAGCCAGTGAAGGGAACGGAGGAGCGGCGTGGTGTGGGAGAATTAATGTTGATCATTGAACTATAGATAGATTATCTTTATGCTAAGCACATTACTACTAGGGCTGCACGATATACCGTGTCGTGACGATAATCGCGATATGCGCATAACCCTATTCACATCGCAGGACTTTTTCTTTTTTTTGGACGTGCGATATTAAGTAGGCAAATTAACTCAAACACGTCATGTTACAATTTGTTTGCTTCTTGCTACAAAAGGAAAACTTGCGCGGCTCTCATGTCAGGGGTACTTGAGTGAGTGACATGCAGGCTCTGCATGCACAGCAAACCACCAATCACAATCAAATCTCCAAAGCAAACGGACCCGGTGATTTAAAGGTAAAAACATTGCTTGCTGCTCTGATAACTTAAGATCCAGACGTCCGTGACTAAAATCCTTCATCCGGTTGAATATAGTTAGAAAAATACCAATTGTATAGCATTTAAAGTTCAAGAAAGGATGGTTTGTCTTTTCTTCAATTCTTGTATTTTTTCATATCGAAGGGGGAAAAAATATCGCAATGTCAGTTTTTTTCCAATATTGTGCAGCCCTACATACTATCACTAGTAGTATGTGTGTAAAAAGGGAACAACTTACCATCCCATCTGATTTTCTTTTTCTTTTAGTAGACCGACTTATTACTGCTTATCTAACACGTGCAGTGACTTTACCGTAGGCCTGTAAACCGGGGAGTGAGCGCTGAGCAAACGCAGCCTGTGGATTAAAGGGTTAAAAGCTCTGGTTCACAGTCTTGACTTGACATAAAAAACACACAAACATGTTTGTTGTACAACAGAAAAGTGCTGATGATCATGAAAGAGAAAAAGCAGTCGAGAGTATGCATTTATACCTCCAGCGCTCCATTCACTTGTTTTCCGTCTGTCTGGCTCACCGTGAAATTGATTATGGATTATTCAGGAGGCAAACAGGAAGTCCCTCTCTTCTTTCATAAAAAAGCCTGTATGAAAGCGATTAGGGGGTAAGAATGGACTGGTGGACGGCAGAGAGGATGGATCCTCCATTGAGAAGAAAGAGGAAGATCGTTGACTTTTTCTTGAAAGCAGGGTAGATGGATAGTGAGAGGGGCGGATGAATGAGTGATATGGACCGAGGGAAAGGCTGCATGGATGGATGGAGTGCTTCAGGTAGCCTTACCTGGGATAATGCAGCCCGGACGCAGGTTTAATGGCATATAAAAGCCTGGTACTCATCTTTTATTCAGCCAAAGAGAGACTTCCAGGTGAACACATGCGTCCCAAGAGGCTGCAGAAACACAGCCGTGTGTATATATATATATGTGTGTGTGTATGCGTTTCAGAACCTGAGTGGAGAGTTAATACACACAGTATCTTGAGGTGTGTCAGCTCCAGGAAGCACTTTAGTGTAGTTGGCTGAAGTCCGCATGGGAACAGTATTGGTACTCAATGCGTTCATATATAGCATGTATATGCAGCTAAAACTGCATAGAAACAAACACTGAGAATGAACACATACACTAGGACTCGTATAACCCTTCATTCAGGTCCAAGAGCTTTAGTGGGCACGCTCCCGGACATATGCAAAGTGCTGCAGTGCCTCCTCCACACGTGCACACACTGTTGGGTGTTTTGAGAGTGCACGTGAGGCTGTTCCATATGCATGGGGCTGTTTGTGCCGACTTCCCTGGGGCAGGACCTCAGGGCTCTGCCGGAGAGCGGGGCGATGGAGCAAGAGTCCACTTCAGGCCCAGTGCGTGTTTATGTACACTTCCTCCAGTTCAAGGTGGAGCAGCAGGCAGCCATTAGCATTTTGTCGATGGAGGAAGTGTTTGTGTGTTGGAGCCTGCTGGTTTCACTGAGAGAAAGTGTGTGCCAGCTTTTAACTAAAACCCTTTTTTTTTTTTAAAACATCCCCAGGCCTGGAGGTTGTTTTAATTTAAATCACATTTTACAGATGCACAAAGACAAATGTTTGCTCTTCTCAAACTGTTGTTTTTCTGCATTTCTAAGATGCATATAAAAGACATTAATCTCATACTTACATTTTGACTATTGATTCAAATGTTCATAATGACATCTGTCACCACAAATACTTATTCAACTTTCATTCTCATGGGCATCGATTTCACTTTGAATTCTAGAGGGGAAATCCTGGCATTTTCAGACTTAAAAATAAGTCTTCGTAAGGGGAAAAAGCTTAAATGTAAGTTTTAAATTGATTTAAACTCAAAGGGTTTAACACAGACTTCTGCCAGGGCTGTGTCCTTAAGTTAAAAATGATATGTCAATCCTTCCTGTGATTTGCGTCCACCAATGTTCATGAACATGTGTTGTAGTTTTTCCTTAATCCTGCTCAACTGAACTTAAAACAAAATCTTGGCGGAGGTTCAAAATAACATTTAAAGGTGGGCTAGGTAATTTCGGAGAAACCAGTTCGAGTGCGCTAGAATTTGAAAATACACAACCGGAGAAAATCTGCCACTTCCTCACAGAGCCCCTCCTCCAACACACACGAACGCGCACATGACTAATAGAGAACCGCAGTGACGCGTCTTAAAACCCGGAAGTCAGTTAGCATTTTTACCACGTCCGGTTCCTTCGACAAAAAGCAATGGGATCTCTCCAGAGGGTTTTGGAAAATATCTGGAAATAAGGTCTGTGGTTGACACAAATTGAAGAGACGGATCACGTTTTGTTCTACGACATTAAATACATCAGCAGTGGTGATTTCTGAAGAGTTGACGTGTCTGAAAAACGATGGTTGTTAACAAGTGGCGGAATAGGACTACAGAAGTTGTCCAGGCCGTTTTACGTCATTACACCGAACACGTAAACACTCCCGCTAAGTTTGTATGCCCTGTTCTGCTTCAAAGCAAGTGCCTGCCTCCTGCAAACTGTTCAAACAAACGCTTCAACTTGTTCCATTTTGAGTCTGTAGTTTGAATATGGATCTTAAGTTGACGTGACGTTGAAGCAGCGACCCTGCTGTAGTTCGTTTATAGCACTCACGTTAGCATTTTGCTTCTGGCGACTAGATTTATGATTAGAAAATTATAAAAGTATGATAGACATGTGGAGATTATCCGGCTGAACAAAACGTTATTTCCAGCTATTTTCCAAAATCCTATGGAGAAATTGCATTGGGTTTTGACGAAGGAACCGGAAGCAGTCTGTGCCCAGATGGAAGGCTGACAGGCAGGAAGGCTGACAGGCAGGCAGGCCATCCAGTTACTTTAGCCGGGCTGGCTAAAATGATTGGTCGTGCTTTTTACAGCGCTACGGCTTCCACAGATGACATTTTTTATGGATTTTTTGTCAAAGCACTTCAGATATTCATTGCTATCGGGACGTTAAGAGCATTCCATGGAATATAACAAAAAGTGTATCTCGAGCCGGTTTCTCAAACTTACCTACCCCACCTTTAATGTCATCCCTGATGTCATTTTCTTCCCGTCTTGTTTTGGCAGTTTGTAGAATCTTCATTAATATTCTTAAGTTCCTCTGTCACTATTCAAAAAAAGATAATGACTTTCTGTGTGTTTTAGGAGTGGTTGAGGTGTTGATCGCCATGCAGGATCTTAAGATCGAACCTGATAGCGAGACTTTATCCCACTACGTCTTCCCTGCCTTCGCCGACATTGAAGAAGCTCGACGTATCCTCAAGGTAATGTGTGTGTGTGTGTGTGTGTGTGTGTGTGTGTGTTTTTGCTGACATATAGTTGTTTTCCTCTCTTCAGGATGCAGGCCTCTCTTTGGCACCAGAGGGCTTCTTTAATTCAAAGATCCGCTCACTGGCTGTTTACAACCTGGCCGAACTATACATCTTGCGTAAGCACACCACACACACACACACACACACACACACACACACACACACACACACACACACACACACTGCATCTTGAGCACCCATCAGCATAAAGATCGCTGCTTTGCCTGCGGGCTAATTGGACCAGCGTTGACACACAAACACACACACACTTGCCCACTTACTCCTCTTTGCTCATCAGGCCTTTTAAGAGAGTGTGTGAATATGTAAAGAGCGAGAAGGAGCGGCGCTCGCTCTGTCACAAGGACGGATGGAGAAGGCTGGTAAATAATGGATGACTCTTCCTGTTTTCTGTCTTTCATCTTGTTTTAGTCTCAAACGTCCACCACTAGTTTTCACATACTGTACGTCGCTCCGTTTCCTCTTTCTGTGTGTTCTCAATGAAACACACACACACACAGTTTTTTTGTTTTAATTTGATCTATTTCTCCATAAACACTGCACATCCTCAAGGCGCTTCTTCCAATAAGTAATCAAACAAACAAAAAGCCAAACCTTTCCTGCTTTCAGATGCATCTGTTCTTCATACCTCTGTTAATTGAAAAATGTGGTCATTTTTACTTTCCCACAAATACCCACTCAAACAACAAATACCCGTGCCCTTCAGCCATTTTTACATATTTGTAGACCTTTTATAGATTGCACGTTTATTTTATTAGCTACATTCCAACCATTGCCCCCTCATACTGCCACAGATAAAGAGTGCAATATTCAATAACAAAGGAAATGGTCGTATGATTCCATCTGTCCAAGGACAATAAACCTTGATGTGTTTTTGTGCGAGGCATTACTACTTGCAAGGTGTTATAATCCACAGCTCCCACAAATGATACAGCGACTCGGTGTGTGTAGGTTATATTCAACGTATATTCATAACTAAACCACACAGATCAATTCCAGAGAGCACAAGCTGTTGCTCCTTTCCCTCTTCCTTTCCCTCATCACTTATCTGTCTGCTCTGTTTGCCAGTGTCGGATCCATCCTGCCCGGCGACAGAGCTCAGTGTTTTCCGTGGCAGCCTCATCTTCGGCTTCAAAAAGTGAGTCAATTAGCCCGTTCTCTGTTTTTGTCTTAATGTGATCTTCATCATTTCATATTCCATATTTCTCCATAATTTCCTTCAAACTCCTGAATGGTGTTATTAGGGAGGCCTGTAGCGCTATAGAGGTCACTGCAGCATATGCTGTGACTATGACATGTGCAGCGTATCACACCATCCACCACAACGTGTGTGTGTGTGGGGCTGCAGGGAAAAACACTCCATCACACACACATATTTGCGGCTGCCTCATGCATATGGAGGCAGTCATCCCTCAGCTCTCGCCCCAAAGCACCGTGGGAGATATGTAAATTAGCAGATGCCCACCACTGCCCCTCGTACATGGACCCCCATACTGATCTAACTCTCACACACACACACACACACACACACACACACACACACACACACACACACACACACACACACACACACACACACACACACACACACACACACACACACACACACACACACACACACACACACACACACACACACTCACGAAGCCTTAGGACCGGGGTCTGACCCGTGGGCTTTTGTTGAAGGGGTATTTATGAATATTTACAGTTTAGCACTCCACACCCACACAGAAACGCTCCGGCCCCTGAGTGAAGCTGGAGGTGAGCCAAAGAGAAAAGGCACTGACTTGTCTGCAGGGAGCAAAGTTATTTCTTCCTCCAGAAAGCTAAAGTCTGCTCAGTCGAGCTTCACTTGAAACTTTCTTAGTTATATACTTTGTTGTAACTGATTTGCTAATTAACTTGGTTGATTTCGAACTAACGTAATAGGAACATGATTATAATGCAATATAGTTTTAGCTTATTTCGAAACCACCAATAAATGAACATTACAAGACTGTTTTTAGAAGATATTGGCTTCATTTAAAAAATATTTAAAATCATTGAATCCACATTGTGTCCGTCTTTTATGTGTATGACTTCGCTCCCTCTCCTCCATTTGCCATGCATTAACACACACTCTCACACACACCTACACACTCCTCTGACTGTTAAGTTGCCTGACAGGGTCGTAATTGGGCTTGTCACTTGGGGAATGTGTGTGTGTGTTGGTGTGTGAGTGCCGTGTCATTGCAATGCGGGACCTGCCCCTGTCAAAGACAAGGTCAGGGGATAATTTAATCATTAAAGACGTGTTCTTCTCTCTTCTCCTCTCCCCCTTTATCCTCCTCTCCAGCAACTAGCTGACAACGCCAGAAATGTCGCACATTGTCATCATTTAGTGTGTGTGTGTCTTTTGTGGTTTCCCAGGCTTTTGTACTGCTGTCTTTCCTCTCTCTGTATTGAGTGTGTCAAACTGAAAAATCTGTCGCGCTTTCTTAACGTATTTTATTGTACTACACTGTCAATTCAGTAGCTATGGCAATATGACACAGTCAGTATTATGGTCACTTAAATCAAACCCTATCTGATGTCAGAAAATGTACTTATTTTTGATTATTATATCAAACATTTATGAGGTTTGTCTATATATATATTTAAAAGTTGGGGTGGAAATGGGATTTAAAAAACATCTATATTTCAGTTTTTAAACAACATCCTTTTGAACATTGAACGGTTCACCGACAGTACAAAGTTCACAGACCGTACAAGCAATCAATATTCAAGTGAGATAAGTTTAGAGACATCTCGCAATATTGTAATTTGACAACTTTAGAGTGATCATTTATGGAGGGAATTGACAGCAACAGAGCTCAAAGTTGGTAAAACTTGAATGTTGTTTGAGAGCAGAATACATCCATGATGGAAGTGTGTGTGGTGGAGGTGTTTCTTTTTCCTGAGATGAATTTTTAGCAAATGTAGACGTCCTTTTATGTTTGAGCCCTAAAAGCAAACGTACCTTCACTTGTGAGCAAATTGCACATTAACTCTGACTCGCTGGAGTCCTGTGGACCCGCTGGGGGTGTGTGTGTGTCGCCCAGCTGCTCATGTGTTGTCCTCTACTGCCCCCTGCAGGTCCTCTGATGTGGAGAGCATGGTGAAGGTAAGAAGTGAATGTGCCCATATTATGTGTTGAGTATCTGTGAGGGATAATGTACTGGACTACAGACGGAAAGCATTTCCCTTAAAGTGAAATAGCTGGAAATAATAAATGATCCAGTGAAAGAGCCCTCATGTACAAAAGAGATAACACTTTATAAAGACATGCACTTATTAAAGTTAAAACTAATCTCTTTTTCGTATTTAAAGCATTTGATGCATGTTCACTATATATCACGGCTTATTCCTCACACAATGAAACAGTTATGATATCCAGTTTACTCGCCATCTGCTACACACTGGGTTACATTTAGGAAGAATATACAATCTGACAAATGCCATCTGCTGCCTGTTATCCACATCTCCTTATGGCCCACTGAACGTATAAATAAAAGATATTAAGCAAACATACAGTTCATTCACACGGAGCTCTTTCATAATATACGAAATGTAGTTGTTAAAGGGTTAATAAAAAAAAAAGAATTGTTAAGGATTGGATTTCCTATGATGAAATGTAACCCTAACTATTCCTGTGTTGTTGGCTTTAATGTACGCTATTTGTCTTATTGTCCGTTTAACTTTTGTTTTTGTTTCCCCAGATTACTGAGCTCTTGTCCAAAGACCAGCGCTTCTCAAAAGAAGGCACAAAGGCTTCTGGTAAGGAGATGTTTGTACACAAGTCAGGACTTTCTCTGTGTGTGTGTGTGTGTGTGTGTGTGTGTGTGTGTCATCCATCATGTATCGGTATTCAAACTTGCTGTCTCCGTCTCATCCATCCTCCAACTTTAGTTCAGATGACAAAAACACGCCCTGTGTGTGTGTCCGATCTGTGTGTGTGTTTATGTGCAGTCTCAATGGCAGAAATTCTGCCGACCACCCCGCTTCTTACATCCAGCCTGTGCGAGTTTATTTCCGTGTGAGTGAAAGACCTGCTCTCTCCGTCTGAGGAAATAGAGCCTGGCTGCTGACACTGCGATGAGTAGTTTAAAAGAGTGTGTGTTATTGCTGTGCAGTGTTCCTGGTCTGACAGTGTGAGAGTGTGGGTGGTTGGAGCATTAATGTCGCTCCGTGTAAGTGTGTGTGTCACGGACAGTCCCCATCTGAAACTGGTGTTAGTGCTGGTGGGAGCGATGGAGAATGTTATCCATGTCACATCACATTAGGCAACATAGTGTGTGTGTGTGTGTGTGTGTGTGTGTGTGTGTGTGTGTGTGTGTGTGTGTGTGTGTGTGTGTGTGTGTGTGTGTGTGTGTGTGTGTGTGTGTGTGTGTGTGTGTGTGTGTGTGTGTGTGTGTGTGTGTGTGTGTGTGTGTGTGTGTGGTGTGTGTGTGTGTGTGTGTGTGTGTGTGTGTGTGTGTGTGTGTGTGGTGTGTGTGTGTGTGTGTGTGTGTGTGTGTGTGTGTGTGTGTGTGTGTGTGTGTGTGTGTGTGTGTGTGTGTGTGTGTTGGGAAGCTGTCACTGCCAGCCATCGCACGTTCACTCACGCTGCAGCCCAGAAGCAGCCTCTGTCAGCAGAAACACAAACACACACTCTGCAGAGGTCACTGATTTTTTTTTATAAATGGATACAGTGACGGAAATGAAATGTATTCCCAAGACAACTGTGTAGTCACTGTGTGTGTGTTTTCATCACTTCCAGATACTTCTTCCTACTTCTTGTACAGCTTTATCGACAGCATGTCGGAGGGGGGAGGTGCATGCAAATGAAGACAAGCTGCGGAAATACTTCAATCAACTAAAAGATCAGGTATTCATACGCACACGCACACACTCTGATGTGAGCACATTCATACACCACTCAACCATATATCCAGTTAATTCATAACCTTCCCGCTAGGGATGCATATCGTTGACTTTTTTACGATACCACTGAACGATACCGATACTCAACCGATACATATCGTGATACTTTGAAAATGTATCATCCCACAATTACTCCCATGAAGTATAGTTAACATGTCAAATGAATATTAAATTCAATTGTGGGACTTCTCGGACCTTTTAGTACCTAACAAACAATGAAAAATACATAAAAAATATGAAGAAAAACCGATTATGGAATATCTTTTATAACACCCGCCATCAGGTGTGCCGCGTGAATAGCACATCTTGTCAATGCAAACAGACCGTTATAATTAATGTTAAACTTGAGATTCGACCATGAGAACAAATACATAATAGAATAATGGTCATGAGATCTCGGCATTGCACAAACAAACAAATCTCATCTTTAAAATCAACATTTACCTTCACTGGTGAGAGGAAAACAAATCCCATCAGTCCTTTTGTGGGACTTTTACCTTTCTAGTATTGAACAAACAATGAAAAATACATAAAATATTAAGATAAACGATTATGCAATCTAATTTATAACACCCACCATCACGGGCCACGGACTCACGTTTAAAATTAATTTAAAAAAAAAAACTGATCTGATTTCGGGACGGTATACCGTAGCCACCAGTAACCGGTATTTCGGTGATACCGGTATGCATCCCTACTTCCCGCATTTAAAAGAGCTTACACACTCTGATCTGAGATGATTTGCTGTGTGTAATCAGATTCGGATTATTCACGATACACACACACACACACACACACACACACACACACACACACACACCCACACAACACACACACACACACACACACACACACACACACACACACACACACACACACACACACACACACACACACACACACACACACACTCTTTTCCTGCTCTCCATTGCTGAAGACTGAAGGTTTGAGTTGAGACGTCCAGAGATGTTGTAGAAGATTAAATCATGTTTTACATTACTGGTCAAAGGGCACATCTTAAAGGGCCGTTTGGAGTTCAGTACGAACAAATACACAGTCTTGGCTTTTGAGTCACGGAAAAAAATACCCAAATGGAACAAACGGGTGAACATGTTCGCCTAGGAAAGTTTAATTCTGACCTTGAAGGACTGATAACTTGTTTTAGTGACTCCTAATGAGCAGTTATTGGTAGTAGAAATAGTGGAGTGTGTAAATACCTGAAAGCAAAAATACCCTATAATCGCATATTCATTTACAGTAGTTACACACATTGTATTTTACTATCAGAAATAAATGAAAGCACCCAGTACATGTTTGTTGGTGCATGCATATTGAACTTAATTCAACCATAAGCTCTGTGACGGCTTTTAAACAAAGCTATTCTTCAAGTTGTTTTAACTTATTTCCCAGCCATTTGGTTGCAGTTAACTTTTTACCAACACAATGCAACAGGTTGAGCTCCTGTGAACCTGTTGCTTGTTGTTGGCTCATCGGTGCTTTGCTGATGTTGCTTTTCTCCCTTTGGTTTCTCTGTAGAATATATCTGTGACACTGAACATCTTCAGAGGCATCAGGAACCTGCTGCAGTCCTACGAAGCCCAAGAGCTCATCAAGGTACAGTACAGTGTGTGTACTACGTTTCTGTACTGCACTACTCTGTTATTATAGCATCCCTAATGATTAAGATGTTTAATGTTGTGTGTGTGTGTGTGTGTGTGTGTGTGTGTGTCTCAGGATGTGGTTGCTCTGGTGGGCCACGATGGCTTTGGGTCAGATGCTCTCCGTGGCACTGTAAGTAGGACGCTGTGAAAATGCATATCAAATGTTCAAACGCTACGAGACTCAATATTATTCATTTTTAACGCTTATGTTTATCTTAGGGAAACTTTGTATTGCTTGAACTCCACATTTGAATACAACTTGCAAACAAATAAACAATGGATCGAGCTCTCAGTGTTATTTAAAACAAGCTCTGAAGGTGTGTATGCATTTGATTATGTGTTCAACACCTTTCTCCATCAGGGGGCTGAGGGCCGGGTGTATGCTCTGGAGAAGAGAAGCTCGCCAAAAGGAAAGCAGAGAACCAAACCATTTGGCAACATTCTCAAACAAACCATCCAGAGTCTCGTCGCTGACGAGGGTAGGATTTGTTTGGATCACTCACACAACCCTTTTGGTTTCTTCTTGAAATTGTGTTGCTTTTTGTGTGTTTGGTCCTGAAATGTGTTTGTTTTTACGTGTGATCAGAACTTGGTGCGCGCCCTGGAGCTGAAGCAGGAGCACGAGGAAGAGATGGTGACCCCCCGCATACGCCAGCCTCATCGGCCTGTGCTGTCGCCACGACAACGTGGAGGAGGCGCTCAACCTGAAGAGGGAAATGTAAGTGAGGCAGGATACACAAAGAAGTGCGTGTGACCAGTAGTACGCCATTAAAGTTGAACTTGAGTGGTATTAGGGGAGACATTAATGCAGCCGCTCTGTGACTAAAAAACAGGAAACTCTCCCGTCCTCCCTCGTTTCCTTCTCTTCACTCACCACCTCATCAGACTGAAGGCTAGCAGGAGAGGTGAACTACATTAATCTGTCTCTCTCTGTCTTTGTCTTCAGGACTCGTAAGGACTCGTCAGTGAAGCTTGATGGCACTAAATACATCGCACTGGTCCAGTTGTCTCGCAAAGAGTGACAGAATCGAGGGTAAGTTTCTCTCGGGTTGCCGCTAAGATTCTAGTGTGCCAATTGCTTCATTAGTCAGCTTCTTCTTAAGTGTCCTTTTATATAAAAACTGCACACCACACTTTCTCAGACTCTTCTCCAACTGATCTTCTAAAACCAAAAGATCTTCAAACACATTCCAGCTTGACGGTTTAAAAACTATTGATTATCTTAATGTTCTTTATTTTGTGTCAATTGATTAATTGACTAATCCCACAAGCACTTAGTTCCTCACTCCTTTATCTCTGACAGTAAGCTGGATCAAAGTAAATCAGGCCTGAACTTAAAGTGTGTGTGTGTGTGTGTGTGTGTGTTGTGTGTGTGTGTGTGTGGTGTGTGTGTGTGTGTGTGTTGTTGAGCCTGTGTGTGTGTTGTTGAGCCTGTGTGTGTCACCAGCTCTGTCACAATCTGTCTCTCTCCCTCCCCTCAAACCACATTAGCCTGCCATTTTCAGAATGCTACGGTGGGGTTTCCTTCAGCCCATCGAAGACCCAATTACCATCAGTTTTGCCGCTCTGCTTTTTGCACACAATGACAGGCAAAATTATTCCCCCGTCTGTCCTCCACTCTCTCCGTCTTCGTCTCTGTCTCTCTATCTGACCCTCTCTCCCCCGCTCTGTCTCCAAGCGTGTCATTCTCTCAATCTCCCACCCTTCGCACCACTGAGAAATGAGAGAGGGGGAAAATTACAGGACTGTGTATTTTTCCAGAATTATTGAAATCCGCCTTGATGCTAATGGAAGATCATGTCCGCCGAAGTACTTGAGCATTTCACACACACACACACACACACACACACACGCACACGCACATGCACACACACTATGGCTGTACCGGAATATTCGTTCGTTGGAGTACTATTCGGGTTTCAATTTCGTGATTCGGATATTCGTTTGTTTGTTTTTTCGTTTTTCTCCCCCGTTTTTTTCTTTGAATTTATTGAAATCTCCGATATCAACGTAAGAGCTCAGCTTGTGCCTCTTCGGGGGTGCTAACACTTAACCATAAACGTTATCGTTTACTTTCTCCGTCTTTATTATGTAGATATTACTTTTCTCTGTTAATCTCCGTCACGTTGTTTCCAAAGCAACAACAACTTCCTGTCAACAGCGCTACCTCTCCTTCAAAAATAAAAGCATGTCCATAAATAGGAGACATGTACAACTGCAACGAAAGTAACAAACACAATGCCATATCCTTTTCAATTTCAAAGAACACAAATTGGGTTACATTAACAAATAACTATAAAACAACAATACTGTAGAATAACAAAATGAATGCCGTGAATACACCGAAATACACGTGTTGAAGCGGTTCGCTGCTGATTACTACGCCCCCCCCCGCGCGCGCGGTTCGAATATTCGCTGCTGATTACTACCGAATATCCGGAGCCCGAAAAATGGTATTCGGGACAGCCCTAAACACACACACACACACACAGAGAAATTTGCATGTGAATTCAAGCAAAAGGCATTTGGTGGCCGCGACTTGGTTGGTGTGTGTGTTGGGGTGTGTATGGGCAGCGCTAACGCATTTGCCATTAGCTAGAGTGTGCATATGGAGGGGACGCTTGTCAGCCACATTAGCACACATGGCTAACCTTGATGTTAGCCTGTCCCCACCCAGCACACACCAGCTGAAGATCATGTCTCCTGGCATCTTGCTTTTTATTTCTCGCCCTCTCTAATGGCTTTGTTGTTTTTGCCCTTGTTTCAAAGCCTCCCACCTCGTCAGGCAACTTTGTTTTCACCTCTCTTTATCCTTTTGAATGTATCCTTATGTTGCCTTCCATCCACTGCTCATCCCCCTCAGGGTCCTTTTAATCTTCACATCTGTCAGTGTCTATACATCCATCTGTCTTACCTTTCATCTCTTCATTTTTTTTCAGAAGGTTAGGGTGGAAAAACAATTGAACTCATACTCACAAAATATAGTGAATTTATGTTCCGACAACAACATATTCCCAACATCGCTATCTGATTGTGTCCTAGGTTGCCCTCAAAATCACGATATGGACATGTGGGTTGATAATTGCAGATGTAACATTCTCACCATATTCGCCTGCAGCCCCTTAGTCACCTCATTATAAACTGTATGACCCTGTTTAGGACTTAATACAATTGTATCCAAGTTATTGCTGCCATCCATTCCAAAGATAATAAAATATAAGGATTCACTTTTTCCAGTGTTATTGTAAAAGTGTGTAGGTTTTATACTACAGATCACAATCATCAGACATAAACACATAGCTATTAACTCTTGAATTAGTTAATTCAGGGACCACTTCCCAATCTTTAAGTTTAACTCACTTTAAAAAACTAGAAACGTTACTGCCACAGAATAAGTTTGTAGTACTTTCCCAAGTGTTGGCCTGTCATAAAACTTTACAGATGTCTAGTTGAGATCAAAACAAGGCAGTATTTGCAGCTGACTGTGGTCAAAAGTAAGGTGCTTGAAATAGGAGGGAAAGGAACAAGAGCCATGGGTTGGTGTGATCCCATTGGAAGATGTCTCCCGTTTCAACACCAGTGCTAAACTTTACATTTAAATGAACGCAAATAAGGACGTAAATCAAATAGATTCCTGAATATGTAGATATGTTTTGCTTGAACTTGCTTTGGCTTTT
Source organism: Pseudochaenichthys georgianus (assembly GCF_902827115.2). Taxonomy (NCBI): domain Eukaryota; kingdom Metazoa; phylum Chordata; class Actinopteri; order Perciformes; family Channichthyidae; genus Pseudochaenichthys; species Pseudochaenichthys georgianus. The sequence continues at coordinate 32,421,739 of NC_047517.1, forward strand.
CAACTTAAAGGTCCCATGTCATGCTTTTCCGGTTATTACCCGTCCCTTGTGTGTTATGAAGGTTTTTCTGCATGTAAACGGTCTGCAGAGTCAAAACCCTCAAAGTACACCCTGTAGCGAGTAAAACTCTAACACAGAAAAGACCTCCCCACACTCAGTGCAGGCAGCTCTGCTGATCTCTCCTCCCTGGCTGCAGGCTGATAACAGACAGTTGGGATCGTGGCAAAATTCTCTCTGCAGACCCGTTCTCACAGCGTTTATCAACCTTTTTCTTACTCAATATCAAGCCACACTTATTGCTTTTTACTTCGGCTGTGACTTTGTGTGTGCTCAGGGTGAGTTTGGCTGTTTCGCTGTGTATCGCTAAACAAGGAAATCACACCTCCCACGGCGCTCAGCGCGATTCACAACGTCCCGACTGGTCCCGACCAATCGGAGCACACTGGGCTCACAGGGAGGGGGGGGGGGGGGGGGGCGCAAGAGCTGCAACGAGCCGTTTAGTGGAGAGAGTGAATACACATACTTTACAGAGATGCTGTTTGAGAAACCAATGTGAGTTTGGAAAATTGCACAGTATAAATCTATTCTAGTAGACCTCAACAATGGAATTATGATCCGCTGACACAGACAACATGTATTGGATAACCTTTTTGTATAGCCCATACCAGAAGAATACATCCTTTAATCTAACTTTCCTGCCTCATGGCCTGTACACCCCTTCACTTCTCTCCCTCGTCTTTGAATACACCTCTCCTCTATCACCAAGCGTCTCTTTGACCTGCCCTTGCCCCTCTCTCACCATCTGTCCATCCTCCCACTTTGGTACACCACCACCACCGTGTGCGTGTGCGTGTGTGTGTGTGTGTGTGTGTGTTCTCATGCAACATTAGATGAACCATTGGGCTGTGTGATGTGTGTTTACCTGGCCTGTCTCTGCCTCCCATCCCCTGATGTGAGAGTGTGTGTTTGGATTGGCTCACTTTGCTGGCCATGATGCTCGGGTTGAGCTGATGGATATGCATACTGGCTAAATGGACGGATAAAGGCAGAGATGGATAGAGGGGGGGGGGATTCAACGAAGATGGAGGGATGTTAGCTGGTGTAGCTCCATTTGGGCGGATCAACTCCAAGCCATTGGTCTCAGTGATTAGCGGGTGTATCGGAGTGATGGAGAGAGTTATGGATGGATGGAAGGAGGGAGGAAGTGAGACATGGAGAGAGACAGAGTCAGTGGGTGAGAACAAGTTGCATATGAAACTGATAAACAGTACAAACATGACGTCATGTCAGGGCAATCCTTTAAAGAGGCCCTATAATGCTTTGTGAGGTTTACCCTGTCCTGTAGTGTGTTGAGTATTTTTGTTAAAAATGGTCAAGGCTAAAATCCCAACGTTCCCTTGTAGAGGGAGTTTCTCAGTTTAACAGTGTCTCCCTCCTTGACCCCTCCTCCTCCTCCTCCTCCTCCTCCTCCTCCTCCTCCTCCTCCTCCTCCTCCTCCTCCTCTCTGTATTTTCCTTCCCCTGTCCCATTACATGCGACAGCCTTGGTTCCCATCGCCTTAACAACTGGCACAGAGAGGTGGAGAGCGAAATACTGAAATTAGGATGCCAAAGCACTCACCAGTGGCGCTGTCCCTCAGCCCACAAGTGTGTGTGTGTGTGTGTGTGTGTGTGTGTGTGTGTGTGTGTGTGTGTGTGTGTGTGAGAATGGGTGTGTTCCCAACAGTGTTGGGTGTAACGCGTTACACAAGTAACGGGGTTACAGTAAATATGTCAGCTGCGCGTGACCTGCTCCGCTGCGCGTAGCATCATTTCCAAAGTGCTTCACAGCAGTGACGCACATCTGATCTGTGGATAATCATTTACCACGAAGAATGGTTAAAGCGACCATCACTAAACGCCAGCAACACTGCATCTACTGCAGACAGGTAGCAACCGGATTCGGAATGGGGACATCACGTGCCCCTCCGTTGTGACACTAGCTTATTCTCGCCCCCGGAGCAGCACTCTTCGGTGCCCGAAAACTACGGCCGCCCCTCTCGGTCCCACAGGTTGCCAAGATACCACGGCAAAACAGAGCCGTGCCCAGGTAGAAGTCTAAAACAAGCTACCCGCCTGTACAGTGGGGTAAGGCGGTCATCTTGTCAGCTCGTGGTATACAAATAGACAATGGCCTAGAATATTCATGTGAAAATAGGGCCATATTCTGCCATGCCTGTTGAAAATGTTGGGTCAAAAAATAATGCATACAATAGCACAGATGCCTTCAACCAACGAATGGCTACAGAAAGATCTCATAATCCCAAGCTTCTCAACGAGCTGATGTTGCAGCTGAAAATGTTCTCCAGGTCAACAAAGTCAACCTCACATGATTATGTGATTCCAGTTTGTCAAGCACAGTGAAATATTCTCTTACCAGAGTATATGAGGGGACCAAAGTGATTTTAGTAGGCTACATGGTTTTAATAATACTTTTGCCTTTTCAATGTTTGTGCCATTTCAAACCATGAGCTGGTTCAAATAATATGTGCCTTGATTACAAAATGTTCTCCTTTTGTTTATTATCAGTACAGCTTTGAAGCTTCTGTGCTTTTCGTTGCCACAGTCCACTTTGGACTGTATGAAATATTTCAGGATTGCAACTTTAAACTCACTTGAAATGTTCTCACTTGCTTGGTTTCAAAACATAACAACGGCCATAAAATCTGTTCATTGGGGACCATACAATGCTATTTTTCATTGCTGTTGCCACTATTGCTCATGTAAACCTGCTGACTGCCTGCGGCCCCTGTAACCTCAGAGGCATCCTGAGTCATTTTGTTCTGGAACCCGGGCCTGCACACGGAGCCCATTCCCGTGTCCTGTTAGTGTTTACTTCCTGTCTGCCTTCTTCTGGTGATTTATCTGACGTCCAGCGCTCCCGTCTTTATAACCTCTTTTCCTTTCTCTTTCTTTCCTTAGCAACCTTCATTATAGTCCTTGACACTGGTCTGTATCTAATGTATTAACAACGTGTCACATGTTAAGCATTTCCAATCAGAATCGAGTATCAACTAAGCCGTGTAATACAAGTTGTTAGTGAGCCTTAAGGCCTACACAGTTGTTATGCTAACCACATCGCCCTTTACTGATGTATATGAGCCTGGCACTAAACCTACATTGTAGCATTAAATAACCTAGCCATTCTTTTGTGGTTATTTGGGAGAAGTAACTAAAGTAGTGTAACTCATTATATTGGCAGAGACAGTAATATTGTAATGTAACTTATGACTTTCAAAAGACAGTAATAAGAAGGGGTCATATGTAATAAATTACATTTTGGAAGTAACCTTGCCCAACACTGGTTCCCAATAGTCACTTAATTTGAGGATTTTGTTATATTACCAGTGTGAATATTATTTGAGACACTTTTTTTTTTACTTTAACTTAATTTTCTTTTCTGCATCTGAGCTTGCTGCACTCTTTCATCATCACAGTAAGGAAAATGTTGGTGTGTGATGTTGAACTCATGCCCATATTGCCCTGCAGTTAGAAGACTGGCTTGTCACACGTTATTCACATGTATTCTGCATCTCTCCATCTCCCCCTCCTCTCGGTCCTGCTGTATAGATTAGTATCTGTGGTGGAGAGCGGCTGTATCGCTGTCAGCCCATTAGCAGCTGTCTAAATAGACAGTAAACGCATCTTAATTACCTTAGTGTGATACACCACATATACACACAAACATACACACATTCCCTTTTAACCATTTAGCCCCTAGTGTTGGCCAGATGGGCGAGCGGCCCGGTAAAAAGCCCTCCATTACCGACTGGGCTTGACCAAACTGATCCACCCCTCAGCCCGCTTACCGGGGTCTCACTGGGCCACGGCGGGCCCTTGTCGCCACATACCTATAATTTAGCCCCCCAAGTGCTTTCCACATGGCCACGGCAAAAAGCCGGCCTCCATTGTAGGGGTCCGGTAATTGTAGTCTCGTTTAGAAAACCGCAAGTAGCAATTAGCACAGAGTTGGCATTATACGGGGTTGGATTTGCATCCCTGCTGGGCACAAAATGCTGTTTTAATATGAGTTTGTTTTCCCCACATTGGAATTAGCTAAAGGGCCTTTTTATCGTATCCACACACCCTACTCTTCTCCCAGCTCTGCCCACCGCTCGCCTTCCCTTCATCACGCTGCATAATCTCTTTCTTCCTGTCTTTTGTTCTTGACATTTGGCCTTTCCCGTCTTTACCTGTAAATCACCATCCCGTTATGTTGGCTGATGTTTCTCGACGCTCTCTCTTTCCCTCCCTCAGAGGCAGTGGACTTCCTGAAGGAGATGAAAGAGAAGGAGGTGGTGTTAAATGACAAACACATCACGCTGTTCTTTCCACATGCTCTTTTCTCTGGCGACCAAGGGTGGCGCCCCCACCGTTCAGCGCCTGCAGGACTCCATGTTCACCCTCGGACTGGTCAAGCCCAACTCCAACCTCCTCTCACCCCTGGTTTCTGCATACATCGAGAGGTAAGCGAACTGGCTGTGTTACAAATCACAAAAACACAAAAGTTGGGGAGTCGTTCTTTTGACTTCCATTCTTTATTATCTTTAAGTCACTGGAGGAAAAAAGTTATGCTACAAGAATTGTTTGTATTTTAGAACATCAATAGAGAGGCGAAGTCCCGCCCATCTACTTCCGACCCATGGGACCTTATTTCGGAAAAATTATGTAGTGAAGTCAATGGAGAGAGAAAGATTATCTTTCGATCCCGTTTGAATTGTGCCATGAATTACACATATGATGTTTGTCAATCTTCAACAATAATTTCCATGTCAAAAAAAGTCAGTTTGTCGTAAAACTGTTGAAATATAAGACTATGAAAAATACGCAACTAGAAAGACTACAAATCCCCGGTCCCGCATGCTGGCTCTTACGGAACCGACTAACTCCCCTTGTGTGTATCTACAGCTCTCGACGTGCCCAGGCTTGTAGTGATTTTCACCTCTTTTAATACTTTCCGCCTCATTCTGAAAGAAAGAAGTGAAATGTGCCAACTCGGTGCGAGATGGGAGATGTGGTTCATTGAGTGGTTTCACACAAAAAATGTGTTACTTCACTGTTTTACGACACATTTCTTTTTTTTTTGACTTGCAAAATTTACTTTTAAATTGACAAACATCATATGTGTAATTCATGGCACAATTCAAACGGAATCGAAAGATAATCTTTCTCTCTCCATTGACTTCAATAGCATAATTTTGGAGCTCCCCCGGAAAGGGAGGGACTTCGCCTCTCTATACAAGACTGGGCGGCTGTTTCTACGTTTCTCACATGAATTTTTTTCCAGCTGGGAACTTTATTTCTCCAGAATTATTTCAACACCACGTTTATGCAGCACTTGTGCCTTATTCTGCAAATGTAACAAAAGCGAAAACACAACTTGTGCATCCGCTCGTGTCCAAAATATTGTGGGTTCTTCCTTGACCCACGCTACACCCTTCCACCAGGTTTCATGAAAATCAGGCCAGTCGTTTTTCAGCAATCCGGCTGGCAGACAAACAGACAAGCATAGCTGGAAACCATAATGTGTGCTATGGTATATTCTCTTTCTATGGCTGAAGTTCTCCCCTTTCCAGCCAACTAGCTCACTTTTGTTTTCAGACGTGTGTCTTCATCTGCCAAATCCAGTTGCCAGGTGTGTGTGTGTGTGTGTGTGTGTGCGCGTGTGCCTCAATGAGTCGCTCATCCCTCCCTATGATCATAGCTGAGGTTACTCTCTGGGTCAGCGATTCAGACAGAGAGAGGATGTGGAAATTGCTCATTTATATATATGTGTGTGTGTGTGTGTGTGTGTGTGTGTGTGTGTGTGTGTGTGTGTGTGGTGATAGAGCCAGGTTTTGTTTGTTAGAGAGGATTCGCCAGCTGCAACCTCTCTCATGAGCCCCCACCCCTGATCTGCTGAAACACCCACTGCTCTACTCGAATGTGTAAGTGTGTGTTTGTGGTGAGAGTCGGCCATCGATGCTTCTTCCCATAATGCAAATATGCAAATGACCGTTACCAAACACTGGCTGGGGGTCACTGGTATTGCCCCACCCCTCAACTCTATTCAGTATGTGTGTGTTATTCAGAGTGTGTGAGTATTATATTTTTTTCAGAGCAGCTTTTAAGTAGATCAACTCATTAGCATGTTAATTATGTACAGAGCACTAATTGCTGGATTTACCACAGCGCCGTTAGGGGCCCACACGTACACACACACACATGCCCTTCACATGCTCTCACACACTGTTTACCTCTAGTGTACACGCTGCTCTGTAGAGGTAGACCTTTGCGCACACACACACACACACACACACACACACACACACACACACCAGCACAGCTCCCGAACCTACACACACACCACACACACACACACACACACACACACACACCACACACAACACCCACCCCATACGCTCAACACACCCACCCAGACGCACACACACACACACACACCACACACACACACCACACACACAACAACACCCTGTGCTCCCCTGCAGCTGTTTGTTTTTGCTGTAAGTCTGCTCCCTGGCACCAACAGAGTTTCTAGGGTTCACTCGTTAATCACTGCCTCTGTGAGATTAGCAGGCTAATTTACTCCTGGGTCATCAACGGCAGCCAAAACACAAACACACACACACACAAACGGGCACACACACCAGCTTAGCACAGCCCTGTTCACAAATCAAGTGCCAGTTGTACTTCCTCCAAATGACACTGCAGTGAAAACACACTAATGAGCACGTGAACAAGCGGACTGCTGGTATTTCAGCTGGCTGGTTGTCAACGCTTGAAAATAGTCCCTCAAACTAAATGTAGAACTTGATATGCACATATTATTCGTTTGTCGTCCACTTCACTTGAGAATATCGTACATTTTTGTTTGGAAAGTGGTAGCAAGTTTAATATGAATGTAGATATGGTGCAAAATGCGAGAGCGTGTAAAACCTGATGTGAGCAATTGCAGAAAATAAATCTGAGCTTGTGTGCATACATTTACACTTGTATAAAATATCCACGTGTCTGTGAACACATTTGAAGTCACAGAAGAAAACAAAAAGTTTTGGAGCTTGTAGAAAAAAAAATGAACTTAGTGATGAAATGTTCACTTGCAGAAAAAAAAAATATTTTTAATATATTTTCCATTACAACTGCAACTTGGTTATTACAACCTCTCAAATCAGTCATTACAACTCCACGAATCTGCTCCGTGGCAGTATAAATCCACAAATCTGCGGTCTTGACTTTTGCTACACTTCTTGCGATGAATGTGTCACTAAAGTCATTTTCACCTGCAGATGTGGGGGGGAGGGAGGGGAGTTTGAGCGAAGGGGTGGAGCTGTCAGAACGACGAGGCACAAACTCGGGTCAAATAAATAAACAGAAACATCTTTCCTTTCAGGCTCAAACTTTTATTTGAGCAGATTATTCACTGCAGGAGTTAAAGAATGACTATTCGGCTCGTTTCTATCTCTAAAACATCAGTTTTCAGGCACTAAATAGTGTAGAAGTGCAACCGAAGGCCCCTAATAAGGCTTTGCAGTTGCAGCTTTGATCTACATGGGCAGCTATAAAAACGACAGGGGGCAGGCCGCAGGGCTGAAATAAAAGTGTCTCTTGGAAGATGTGTGAAATGCTTAGTAATGTAAAGCGTTTCCACCACATAGTTCCAGCAGGGGTTCAGCTGAGCCTCAGGGCAGGTTTGAGTACCACAGCACTTGACTTTGCGCTCCAGCTGAATCCATCTCCTCATCCTCGTCTCCTCTTTTTATCTTTTATATTTATTCCGGTGGTCTCCTCCTCTTCATGCCGTCAGTCAGGGGACAAACAGACAGTGGGGAGGAGGGGGGACGGAGGGAAGAGATAAAAGAGGACAAAGCAGGCATCACTCCTGCCTGCACCCGTCTCATCGCTGTGTCAGCGCTAATGACTTAATGAACACTTCTCCGGCAGATTAGCCCTTGACAGCCCATCATATGCGCCGCCCCGTTAGCCTTCATGCCCGTCCGCTCACTGTTGTTGTGCTAGCCTGCTACTACTCTTGCCCAGATTGCCACATCCTTATGGAAGTGATTAGCGCCAGAAAATGCTAATGAATCGCACTGAATGAAGAGCTGGCAGGACGTGTGGATAAGACAGAAACATGGAGGAGAGCTGATGGGCGATGAGTGAGTGTCACACTTTCCAAAGGTCTTATATTGTGTGTACATTGTTAGTGAGGCATTACTAGGGATGGGTATCGTTGAGGTTTTAACGGTACTACTACTTTTATCGATACCGCTTATCAGTCCGGTCTGTTAACGGTACTCTTATCGGTTCTTTTGGAGAAAAAAGAAGGTGAACAAAACTAACATGCTTTTTATTTAAATTAAATACATAATATTTCACATCAAAAGAAACGACAACGTTTTAACAAATCGTATTAAATAATCTGATGACAGAACTGTAAACAGAATAGCTGAAACTTTAACAAATAAATAACTCTGTTACCTCTAATCATAACCCATGTTTGTATCATTGAGTTAATCTGTGTGTTGCTGCTAGCATACAGAACACCTGATGTGGAAACGTTACTCGTGGATGGGGCTACAGAGCTGCTAGAAAGACAGTCGAACCCGGTGCATTCCTCCGTCTGAATGTGGTGCACTTTTGCTAAATGTTTAGACAAATTGCTCGTGTGTGTGTCTGCCCCGCCCCCTCGCAAGCAGGCTGCATTTTGCAGTCTTTTTGCATGTGTTAGAAACGGAGTTGGCGACACTAAAACTGCAATATAATGTTTTGTGTAGCAATAATACACATGACATATATTTTGTCTCCAGTAGTACCGATAAATAAGACCGCTAACGTCGTAGCTTAACCGTACCACAGTCTTAATAATTCAGCCCCGGGGCCCGTTTAATACCGGGGCTCGGTACCCATCCCTAGGCCTAACACGAGGTCACAGCCTCTCCTTTCAATTACAGTAAGACCAGATGAAAATAAAATGAGTGATATAGGAGATGGAAATAAAAAAGGAAATCCTTGGTAGATAAAGCGAAAGCAGCCAGACGTGTAAATATAGAAAAGTGGAAGATACACTGAGAAAGATTGTTACCGCAGCACAACTTAACTCCATTAACGGTTCAACATGCCCTAATCAATTATGCTTATAAACAATGACGGGTTAAATTGTCAATGATGTTCTCATACTGACGATATCGCGGATAATTATCACAGGAATCTGCAGTTACCATAAGCTCTGTGGGACGTTATCAGTATGGCTTTTTTGGTTTGGAGGCGTCTCGTGTTAGGCAAGAAACTAGTAAGCTCACAATATCAAGCACCAAATGAAAGAAAGGGTAAGCAGCATAGTGGAGCATTCAGCAGGTAGAGAGTCTTTCCTCGAAATTGAGACCAAAACCGAGCTAATAGGAGCGTGACTATTGGGGGAGTAATGAGGGTAATGCTGCTCGATGAGTAAACACTACTGTTGCCATATCAACATTGTGCAGTACGAAGACTCTTCACCTGTGTGGGTACTGAAGTAAACATGAATACGTGCCATTCTTCCACACATGTAAGTGTATAACAGTGGGCTAGTGGTGTCATGATCGCTGTCTCATTTGCATTTTCGGGAGATAGACACCTTGTCCTCCCCCACGCAAGGACAGTGGCGTGATAACAGGCCTGCCGATCTCCTCGGAACAAAAGAGGGGGACGGAGAGAAATGGGAGGAAGGGGGGGTGAGATGAGGCAAAATGAGCTTCCTTGTCTAATCCTTCAGGTTTCCACTGAGCAAAGCGCTCCCATTTTTTTCAGGCTTAATTGGCTGGAAAGTGGCTGACATGCAAAGTTGAGGACATTAACAGGGCTGTGCGCCGCAGTAAATGGCAACGCAAAGTGACAGTTAAATTGTACCTAGGGGAAATTATCCATCTTTCGACATCCTTAGCTCTTTTTTGGGGTGGATCGGTGGGCGGGGAGAGGGGAGGAAGGCAGATGGGGGTGTAATTGCAACACCAGGCCTTATTTTTTGGAGAGTGAAGGGATGTTTTTTTTTTTTAAAGATGTCTCATTAGGGTGGAGGGATTATAAGTAGGTTGTGGAGGAAAGAATGAAGTGGACCGATAGTAGGGGATGAAATGAATTTAGAGGAGTTTTGAAAACATTGATTCCACCAACATGACTCGCTAAAAAAGTATTGCGAGACACCACATAGCAAAAGTATTTGTCCATTCAAGCCACATTTCGTAAATTACAAACGTCTAACTGCAATTGTTTCATTTTTGTAGTAAATACCCACAACCCCCTCCTGTTCTCATTCAATCTCCACTCTCTTTCTCTCATTTTCAAAAATCTCTTAGTGTCTCTTCTGTGCTGTTCAATCAGACGGCTGTGCGGTTGAACAGCCTCTTGACTGCCGCTGCTGAATAATGTTGTCCCTCTTCATTTCAATTAGCGGACCTCTTTACCTTCCAACCCCAATCACTCCATGTCCTCCTCCCTCCATCGCTCTCTTCTCCTCACACAAGGTCACACCATTTCCTGTTTTACTTTTTTCCGGGTTGTTGGTCTTTCGGCGCATATTTCTCTTATCCACTTCTCTAATTGATTAGAGGAGAAAACACTTGAGAAATTACACCTGTTCACTCTCAATCTGTCTCTCTCACGCTCCGTCCACCCGTCTGTCTCACATTCACTCCCTCTGCCCCCCCCCCTCCCCACTAGGTGCCCTATCTGCTTTGACCTCTGTGTGAGTGACATGGTAATTACCCAATCAACAGATTGATGGCAGCGCTGTCACAATAGAGGAGATTGAAGTGGTCTCTCTTCCCTCCCCCTTCTCTCAGCTTCTCGTTCCTCTTGCTTCTTTTTCGGGCGCCTCCGTCCCTCTACTTTTCTCGTTATCACTCCATCAGGCGCAGTCATCCTCCCATTGCGCACTCTTTTGTTTGCTCGAGAGGCAAAGGAAGGATAGATTGAGCAAGGAGAGGATGACATGAGCTGGTACTGGTGGGGGGGGGGGGTCTCTAATGTTGTTGCCATATTTCTGCTAAATGGCTCAGCTGGGGGGCGGGGTCATCAGATGGGGAGTGGGAGCTGACGGCATGAAATCAGGACGAGGGGAAGAAGAGAAGGAATCAAAAAGAGAGATGTGGAAAATGAGAGGAGGTTAAAGAGGTTTGGAGAGGACAAAAGAGGAGAAGAAGTGAGAGAAGTTGTGAGGAGCAGAGAGGGTAAAGATCACTGCCGTCCTTGTGTCTGCTGTATTGCTTCCTCTCTAAAAGCCTGTCCAGGGAGACATTAGCCCTTCGCCGACAGGTGTGAGAGCGCCTGATTGTGTGAGAATGATGTATTGAGGCCAAAAGGCTTCATCACCTCCAGTCTGCTGTCAGGAATTCAAAGGCCTGTATTGTTGCACAGGGTCACAGTGCTTGAATGGTGGGTCACAGGGTTAACGCCCCTCGATGCACTCTCTTTTCTCTGCCCACACAATCTTGTACATGACTGACTGGATAGACCTGACATCTAACTCGCGCTCTCATCTCCTCCTGTGTGTGTGTGTGTGTGCGTGTGTGTGTGTGTGTGTGTGTGTGTGTGTGTGTGTCTGCAGCGAGGACCTGTCCGGAGCTCTAGAAGCAGCCATGGACTGTCAGAAGCGCTACAACCACATGCCTTCAATCCACCGCATCGTCGTGGCTCTGGTGGAGAAAGGAGACACTGACCTGCTGCAGAAAGGTGACGCATTTATACCCTCATCTTGTTGTCATCCCAAAAATATGGTGCTAAAACTTTTGGTTTGAACATTTATGTAAATTGTTGAGGATTAACGAGGAAGGTTAGAATTGTTTTTCTTGATTCATGTTTTTTTATTCAACTTTTTTATATTTTCTCAGATTCTTTAGAACGGATTTCCTAGAATTAAGGAAACCTGTCAGTTGCACCTTTTATGGACTAAACCCTGTCTTAGAAACAACACTAGTTGCTGCTTTTCATTCATTTTTGTCAGGTTTCGAAAAAGGGTCTCCACATTAGCAAAACACAAACAACTATTACGGGGTTTATTTTTCAGGTTTTAAGCCTATCATTACAAGTTGTCAGTGAATAGATGACAGGAATAACAGGACAAGGAGCAAAAGACATGCAAAATGGACATAGAACTTCATGGTCAGCAATCGACCAATCAGAATCGAGTATACAACAAATATAAATCGTGTTAAAGGCTTATTATATGAAAAATGCCTCTTAAGTATAGAATAGCAGTGCTCGCTGTCAGTGCTTCTCCTAGACATATTCTAATATATATATATTTGTGTAATTCTCCTGGTTGCCTCTTCATTTCTGTGCCCACGCTATGTTTGCATTAAACGTGCACGTAACAAGCGGCAACAATTCCAAGAGTGTGTAAGAGCAGCAGAGAGTGAGGGGGGGGGTCAGACGAGGTCGTAGTGAAGCACGTCGGACGTCATGTTTTGAGCGGTCTCCCTGTATGTTGACAGCAGCGTGGTGAAAAAGTTCACGTTCAATGTGCCGCAGGTGCAAGTGGCTCTGGAGTGTGCAAAGGTTGAAACCGTGCAGTGGAGCACCTCTCCACCTCCTTTACTTTCATTTTACACACTCCCTCATACACCATTCCCTCCCACTTTTATCTCTGAACCCCCCCAAGAGGTCACAGATCCTCAAAGTCAGGCGCTGCACCCTCAAAAACATGAAATTACTTTTACAATAGTCTGATAGAAACCAGTGCCCACTAACACGTGGATCGTGATATAAAATATGATTCTGGCTCTTACTCGCTCATATAAAGCAAGAGAGGGATGACTTCAACCTTGAAACATTCAACATCACAACTCTGTGAGTACGTGTTGAAATAAAAGCAGGAATGTATCAAAACCTGCAGACTTCCCAAAGAGTGGCCTTCTGCGGAGCAAACGGGTCATCTCGTCTCTCATTGTTCGACCTTGGTTGTAAATCGGAACATAAAATGTAGTTCTGCGACGTTCAGGCAACCATAGCAACAGCTCCACAACTTAAAAAAAGTAAAGGGTCATAATACAATACATGCCTTTTAACATGGAGGTCAATGTAACGTCTACAGGAAGCTGGGATGTGGAGGACATGTTAATTGGTGCTATTAGGAGAGACACTACAAGTGAATAGGGTTCAAGTGTAATTAATAGAAATGCCCATGAAACGTGCCCAGTCGATGAATTACATTAAGACAAATATACTTTTCTATTACCTTTTATTGTGTCCTGAAGTGGTATGTCTAAATATGCAGGGCTTACTAAATATTTGCTATTTTTCACACACGTTTCCAAACTGAAATTTGAATTCAGACGGGTTAAAAAAAGGACAATTATTTTTGTATTAAGATTTTTGTGTGTGTGTGTGTGTGTGTGTGTGTGTGTGTGTGTGTGTGTGTGTGTGTGTGTGTGTGTGTGTGTGTGTGTGTGTGTGTGTGTGTGTGTGTGTGTGTGTGTGTGTGTGTGTGTGTGTGTGTGTGTCCGTATTTTTGGAATTGTTCTACCTTCATCTTTCTTTATGGCCTTATACCATCAGAGCTTAGGCTTTCTTTCGGGACCTGTGTTTGTTTGAGAGCAGACTTGATCCGGCTGCTTTGTGCCTGGGACATTGTGCCAAATAATGGAATCGGGAGAAAAAGATGGTGTGTGTTCGTTCACCTTGCAGACGTTTTTAATTCACTGCCTTTCTCTGCTCTGTTTCCCCGTCGGTCTGCTTCTCTTTGTGTCCCATCAGCCATGGACTTTGTGAGTCAGGAGCGAGGGGAGATGGCGATGCTGTACGATCTGTTCTTCGCCTTCCTGCAGACAGGCCGCTACCGCGAGGCCCGTAAGATCATTGAGGTACACACACACACACACACACACACACACACACACACACACACACACACACACACACACACACACACACACACACACACACACACACACACACACACACACACACACACACACAGGTGCTGCTTCTTCCTGAACAAATGGTTTTAAAAAAGGACTTGGACAAAAGAGCTCCTTTCCGATCCATGTAGTTGATCACGGCTATGTTATATATGTTATGGAAATCTGGCTCCCAAACACGGCTCTGGAGAGTACAAGTCAAATGATCAAAACAAATAAATGGTGAATCAAGCAAAGCTGTCTTTTGGTTATTTATATGAAGCTTCAAATACACGATATAATAATATATTGTCACAGGTCGGACAGAGTATGGAAAGTCTGCCCGAGAGTGCGCAGGACAATGAAAAAGCAGAGATTATATAAGGAAAGAGTGGGAATATTATAACTCCCCTGTTCACACGGGGAGATTGTTATGAGACACCTTCTGGCCTTGCAGATAGCATAACGGAACTTTGTGTGACTGTGTATGAGTCTCCCAGTCTGCTGAAACAGCTGTGGCCTTGCAGAGACTGGGAAACTCATAAGAGAATATAATAGAATAATAATGGTAAAAGCACAACAAGAGGAAATAAGAAGCATTTGGTTTAAACATATGAAAGATATAATAAGGATAATAATAATAAGGATGATAATAATAAAAATGTCCACTACATTCTCCCCTTTTGATCATACTTGATCAATAGAAAAAACAAATGATAGGATAGACTGATATAACACATCAATGAATACACTCCTTCGCTGGTTTAAGTAAACACATCACAAATATATCATAGAAAACTGGCTGTTTTTGTGGAGGACAGACTCCAATATAATAATAATAACATCCAGAATGCAGAATGCAGCGGCTCGTCTGGTCTTCAACCTTCCAAAATTCTCCCACACCACGCTGCTCCTCCGCTCCCTTCACTGGCTTCCGGTAACTGCTAGAATCCACTTCAAGACACTGGTACTTGCGTACCATGCTGCGAATGGATCTGGCCCTTCCTACATCCAGGACATGGTTAAACCGTATACCCCAGCACGTGCACTTCGCTCTGCATCAGCCAAACGACTCGCTGCACCCTCGCTGCGAAGGGGACCCAAGTTCCCATCAGCAAAAACACGTGGGTTTGCTATCCTCGCTCCAAAATGGTGGAATGAGCTCCCCATTGAAATCAGGACCGCAGAAAGCTTACACACCTTCCGGCGCAGACTGAAAACTCATCTCTTTCGACTCCACTTCGAGCGATAGAATGACTAACAAAGAAATGCTAACAGAGCACTTATATACTAATAAAGGACTGGCTTATCTAAAGCCAGTTGAGTAGCACTTGAAACGATTGGCTCTTTGAAACCTGATGTTCTTATATGATTCTGTTTTCTTCAAGGTTGTGTCTTCCTGGTCGAATGTAGTTATTGTAAGTCGCTTTGGATAAAAGAGTCAGCTAAATGCAATGTAATGTAATGTAATAATGTAAGCATAAGAGAGGAGATACACACATGATTATATTGATAAATCGGAATCAGACTCTTCTGATTCTAGCTGATCTATCTCACTGTGGCGCAAAGTATTGTCTTGTAATGGAATAGTAGTATACTGAACGAAAGCTGAGGACACCATGCTGGAAACGCACTTCTTCAGTATTGGGATAATCAAACAGGTACAACTGATTAATAGGCCAAAAATGATCGCCAGGAGTGTAACTATACTAGCCAGCCATGCTTTCCACCCGCCTGATGTAAGCCAGGCCCACCAGTCCCAGCCACCTGCGTTGGATATGTCATCAGCTTTCATGTCAGCTAACAGGTTGTTAAGATGCAGCACGGTGTCAGTGATGTTCTTGGTGGCGTCGGGAATGTAAGTGCAACAGGAGTCACCGATCACATGACACAGGCCACCCTTTGAGGCGAACAAAAGGTCAAGAGCGAATTGGTGCTGCATGAGCATGTTCCTAGAGGCTATTATGAATGGGGTCAATGCCTGGAAGCCTTGCGTCGTTTCGTAAGTGAGATTCTCTAGCCGGACGTGTAAGGTATCTATTTTATGGGCATTGTTTACTGTACCCCACCATGGAAACAGGCCACCCATGAATTTAGCTCCAGCGGACGTCATATCTCTTTTTACCTTGTGGTGGTCGGGGTGTTGGAACTCTGGGTAATGATGTGTCGTGTGCATTAAGGACGTGAGTACAGTGACTGCTGGATTCAAATCCACTAGAGTGCATGTCCCTATCCAAAGGGGAGCCAGAACTTGATAGAGCTTGTTGCCGCACAACCAAACGTAATCTTCTGGCGCGCTAAACCCAGCATCACTGGGCCACGCCAGTTGGAGGGAAATATGTTCAACATCTGGGAATGCTACGTTAGAAAGGATTCTCTCAGGGGCACCAGATATGTGACAATACGAGATTTTGTAAGCACCGTCACCGCATGTGTTCCGTAGGATGCGAGTACAACCAGTAGTAGTGCCTAGGAAAAAATAATGTGGTGTAAGAGACGTTTTGTGGTAAACTCTCTGGATGCAGAGGTTGTGTTTCATCCCTCTCAAATGACTGGGGTGCACATGGCTGGCGGGTTGGTACTTTGCGTATATGTGGTGTCAAGCGTGGATGCACGCAAAGAGGAGTCAGACCGATTGCTGCATGGTGGGGGAAGCTGCCTAGCATAACGCCACTCGGTTACGCTGTCTTCACCCTTGATGGGCTTTTGTCGGAGCCATAAACGCGCAGAGGTGTTCAACCTACATATATCAGGGCTATTCAATTAGTTTGGAATGTGGCCGGTTGATGAAAATGATCCAAAGCAAGGGGCCGGGAAAAGATGGCTTGAAATATGAGCAGTCATATTAAGAGCTTTGGATACAGTAAATACTACAACAGCGTAGTGGAGTGCGTATATTGTGTTGAATTAAATCAAACAGCATAGCCCCCTTTCTAGATCTAAATGGCAAGTTCAGAACTCAGTAGGCCGACATGTGAAGCTAATTTAACCAACATCATTTCATTTGAATTAATTTAGGTGAAATGAACTAATCATTCACGCTGAGATGCAATAAATGGCAGTTTGTCACTACAGTAGCTAGTTTTCAGGCAATGTAACACCCTCTCTGGAATAAAGGCAAAAATAATCTTTTAAAAGAAAAAGTAGAGCCCTGTTATACATTTGATCAAACAGCAAGTTGTGGGATTTGATGTCTTGACCCCAAAGGTGGTGTGGAAAACTGTGAAGGACCAAAAGCTTAGTCAGAGTCCTTCCTTTAGTATTGTAACCATATCTAGATGTTGCAAATAAGAACCAACCAGGATTGACATCGTTTCTTAGCGTGAGTCTTGGGTGATTTAGTCTTTAAGGAGCTGAATAACTACCGACCGATCTCCAACCTTCCTTTCCTTAGCAAAACCTTGGAAAGAGCTGTCGCCGCCCAGCTTCATCAACATCTGTCCAACCATGAGCTCTACGAACCCCTACAGTCAGCCTACAGAGCACATCACAGCACAGAGACCGCCCTCCTCAAGATCACTAATGACCTCCTTCTCGCTGCTGACTCCGGACAAATCAGTATTCTCATCCTCCTCGACCTCTCTGCCGCTTTTGACACTGTTTCTCATACAGTCCTCCTGAAATGCCTCTCTGACAACCTTGGCATCACTGGCACAGCTCTGTCATGGTTTCAGTCCTATCTATCAACCAGGTCTCAGTTTGTTAGCATCAGCGGCTCATCCTCCCCCTCGGCCCCAGTCAACCATGGTGTCCCCCAAGGCTCTGTGCTTGGTCCCTTACTTTTCACCATTTACATGCTCCCCCTTGGCCAGATCATACGTCAATTCGGTCTCAATTTCCACTGCTACGCTGACGACACTCAGCTCTATCTCAGCACCTCACCATCCGCCCAGCTCCCTCCACAGTCTTTGGTCAACTGTCTCCATGCCATAAAAACCTGGATGACAGCAAATCTACTCAAACTCAACAGTAAGAAGACTGAGCTCATGGTTGTGGCCCCCAAAGCACTGCTCCGGAAGGTTGGGGATCTCCTCCTCCACATTGACGGCTGTTCCATCTCCCCGTCTCCCGAAGTCCGTAACCTGGGTGTCATCCTTGACTCCACTCTCTCATTTCAGTCACACATCAAATCCGTCACTAAGTCTGCCTTCTATCACCTCAGGAACATCTCCCGTCTACGACCATCACTCTCTGATTCCGTGGCCGAAACCCTCATTCATGCATTCGTCTCCTCCCGGTTGGATTACTGCAACGGAGTCCTGTTCGGGGTTCCCAGTAAAGCCCTGGACAGGCTCCAGTATGTGCAGAACTCGGCTGCCAGGGTGCTCACTCACACCAAGCCCTGGCAGCACATTACCCCCACCCTGATCCACCTCCACTGGCTCCCAGTCAAGCACCGTATCACCTATAAACTCCTTCTTCTGACTTACAAATCCCTCCATGCCCTTGCCCCCCAATACCTGTCTGACCTTCTCCGCTACCACACTCCATCCCGGAAGCTAAGATCATCTGGACAGGATCTCCTCTCCACCCCCCGCACCAGGTTGCGGACTTTTGGTGACAGAGCCTTCAGTGTGGCATCCCCCACCCTCTGGAGCTCTCTCCCCCCCGAAATCCGCAGCGCCCCAACCCTGGACATTTTCAAAAAAGCCCTCAAAACGCACCTTTTTACTAAGGCTTTCCCCACTAGTTAGTTTAATAGGTTTATTTTTCCACTACTTCCCCCCCCCTACCCGACTTGTAAAGCGACCTTGGGTTTCCTGAAAGGCGCTATAAAAATATTATATATTATTATTATTATTATTTAAGGTTGACTGATCATTTTATGAACAGAATGACTGATTTCCAGATTAAGTAATGAACCTATATGGGGCCTAATCTCACTTGTATGGAAACGCATACGTGAACAGAACCGTGCTGTTTGTACTTGGTTTTACATCTTAATAGGGTCCTTCCTTTAATAATGTCACCATATCTAGACGTTGAAAATAATAACTGTAAGGGAAACTTCTGCAGCAATGCAGAGTCAGGACTCGGAGAGACACGAGGAGAGTTGGAGCTTTGATGTCAAACACTGATATTTATTTACAAGTATCGGCCGGAGAAATTCACATCACAAGTCACACAGCCAGAGATTCTGACTGCCCTGGTGGGTTGCCATGTCAAATCTGCCGCGCCTCTCTCTCGATGGACCTTTTAACTAGTTCAGAGAGAGTAAACAACATATTTGGGGAGATAGACTTAACAGCTGGGCACCCTGAATCACTTGCCTCTGACCCTTAATGGCCTCGAAGCCAGCGTTCCCACAGCCGTAAACCATTGCGTGACCGAGAGTTGAACTGGTTTATCAAGATAGTTGGAGCCTCCCGTTCCTTAAGAGAGATAACAGAGCCAGGGTTGGTCGTAAACGTCAACACACAGAAAAGGTTAAATATCTAGGAGTAAAGACAGAAATATTCCCTCACGATAACCAACCTTGATTTATATTGTTTCCTGGCGTGAATCTTCACTGTTTTAGATGGCTTAGTCGGAGCAAATAAAAGCAAGACTGATCACTTTATGAACTGAATGAATGATGTTCAGCTTAAGTAATGAAACATTGTAAGGCCTGACTTCCCATGTTTGGAAACTCATACATGAACAGAGACGTGGTGTTTGTATCTGATTTCCCTGGCTGCATTACATCTCAATATAAAATGCAATTCTTAATCTCAGAGGAGCTACCTGATTAAAAACAGTTGCATGAAAACCAGGATCGGCACGACTGTCATGATCCACAGAGAACATGCATAATGTAAAAGCAATACTCTTATTGTTATTGTGGCGCATCTGACCTGAATATTTTATGAATATTTATATCTTTGTCAACTTAAATCTAGCTGTAAGCCCTGTAGATTAGTGTGAGGAAAAGGAGAGGGGCAGATAAGAAGCGATTTTCACGTGGATAAAACAGGCAGGCGGTGGATAGCGGGACAGAGATCACACACATAGAGGGATGAGCCTGACCTCAGAGGAAAGAGGAACAAGGCCATTATGTTGTCCGATCAGGATGAGAGCAGAAAAAAATACCATAACTCCCTCTATCTGCTCTCTCTCGTGCCCTGGTGTGCACTAAAAATAAGGATTTGTCCCTCTTGAGGATTTCCAAACCCTCTTAAATATTATCAACATGTTATTGTTCGGCTAGATTGTATTGCCGTTATCCTACTTATAGCAGAAAGTAAGATACATGCCATCGATGTGTGAGATTGGTGAAGCCTTGTCAAACCACAGAGGTACATCCCTGGTGTCAACGGGAGATGAATGTTGGAGAGACGATAAGCTGCTGGTTTTGGTTTGTTATTGACACGCAGGCTGACTTTAAACCTGCAGATCTCTTTTGATACAACATGGACGGGGCATGTTCAGATGTCAACAGACAAGGCTTTAGAATGTACATTAAAACATATCTAAGAATACAGTATACTGCAGCGACACATTTTTATTTTACCCTTAATAAACTAAAACATTCACATTTCCCAAATGTATGAGAGCAACCCTTCCAGGTATTTTCCCTCTAGATCATGGCCTCTCCCCTTTATGGGTGAAAATATCTGCCATTTACCTAATGGTAAATACAAATGATGAAGTATTCCCCAATCCGATCAAAATGTAAGAAAACTGCTTTTTATAAATATGCATGGGCCCAAACATGATGGTCAGTCAGGCAAACAATTACCGTACTTTTCGGACTATACAGCGCACCTGCATATAAGCCGCAGCAGCTAAATTGTCCGTCTGTCTTGCTCTCGTTCTGTCTCTCGGTTCCACTTTTACTTTGGCGCGCTACCTGTCTCACTCTTTTCCGGCCTCCAGGTTTTCCTGCTGGAGCCCGCCGCTTAGAGGTGGCGGGCGCGGACCGGTCATAGAGCCCATAGAGTTAAAGGTGGTTAATTTTACCTGTAAAATCCATAGGTTTAGGAGGTTCCCTAGTGGCCGTTAGCTGTACAAAAAAAATGGGGGGGAAAGTCGCGGCTTACAGTCCGAAAAGTACGGTAGACAATGTCATTGGAGATCAATGATCGCGTAGATATATGTTGAAATTAAAAGCAATAGGGGATTGATGTTCTTTTAGTCGTGGACGAGTGGCTCACACCAAAACTGGGGTTTCCTTGGCTTGTTTTATATTTGAATGAAGCATCTCAATTCATTACCTTGATTTGTACTGTTTTCTTTGCTGATTGAAGTTAATCTCTTTAGCATCATCATTTAGCTGTGATTCCCGCAGACGTACACATATCGACTAACTGGATCCAAATGTTTATGCTGTTCAGTGTTTCCCACAGAATTTGACTCTATTTGTGGGGGCACCGCACCCCCCCGGCAAGAAAAGCCAAAGGCCCCTTAACCTATTCGGGTGGCCCACGCATCGACCCCCCCTCAAATAAGAAAATGCATGCGAGTTCATGGCTACTGTAGCAGACAATGTTCTTGTTGCTCTGTGTTGCGTTGTTAATGAGTGAGACACACCGGAGTTGAGTGGAGTTTATTCTCCCAAAAATATCATTTACAATTTAGGCATTTCGCAGACGCCTTATTCCAAAGCGACTTACAATGACAGGGACATTCTCCCTGGAGTAGAGTGCCTTACTCAAGGGCACACTAGTAGTGGTGTTCCAGGCGGGATTTGAACTCGCAACCTTCCGATCACCAGCCCACCTCACTATCCATTATGAGATCCATTTGTGGCGGACGATATTTAATTGTTGCGGCCCGCCACAAATAACTCAATGTATGGGAAACACTGCTGTTAATCCTCTCTGCGGATCACCTGAAGCCACAGATCTCTATTTTTACGGTTCTTTTTTCTAAGTAGAATAAAGAAGATCGTAATTCTTAATCTTTTCTGTGGTTTTCACTAGCTAGTCCCAGCCTTGTCTGTTTACTGTTTGCTGCTGAGCTAGTGAAGTCGTGGGTGGTGCTGAAAACCAAAAAGAACCTGAAAGATGCTAAATTCTTTGTGTAGAGCTGAGGTGAAGTTCAGAGTCTGATGATTGCGTCTTTCAATGAGCGATATCTTTCATGTTACACATCTTTGTTGGGATGTTAATATTGACACATTCAGCATTATAGCGTGAGCAGTTGAGTGTTGGTGAACTACTGTGCCTGCATAGATGTTTAGAAAAGAAAGTCTGTGCACAGAAAGTTCCTCCCTGAACTGTCATTTAAACTTGCATGACGACAGATATCTTGAAGAGGATATATAAAACAAGAGAATCATATCCATGACTCGAATATGCACACACTCGACACACACATACTTTATCCCCCTCTGAGAGCGTCAAGTGGCTGTCCAGAGCGGTGTCTCTTTGGGCTCTGTTTGGTATAATTGGCAGCTGATTAATCACAGCTAATTAAATGTAATGATAGAGAAAGGTGGCCAATTTTGTGCTAAATGGTCAAGGTTAGGTAGAGGATTGTCAGGTGGCCGGGCCTATTATTGCAGCACCTGCATGTCAAGGTTAGGTAGTGTTGCTAAAGAGTGGTGAGCCATTATGTGTTTTTGTGTGTGGACTAAGTGAACAGGTGATTAGTGGAATTAGAACATTAGGAATTGAGATGGAGAGGGTTTGTTAAGTGGAGGTGGGAACAGGTCAGCTCTATCTATTTCTTTTTGTGTACGTGGATTTGAAGATGAGAAAGGAAGCGTGTAAAGGCCACGCACGACTCAAAGAGGCAGAGTGATGTGTGTGAGGATTGATACTCTGACCTGATGACATGTTTCCATTAAATCCTCCTGAGAGTGAGAGTGTCCGTGCTGTTGTTTGTTTCTACTTTTCATTCTTTTGATCCAGCCGAGCGTGTTGTGCCTTCTTATTTCTGAGGATTAGTTTCCTGCACAAACTTTTTTTTTAGGGAGATTTGTCCTGACGGATTCAAAATCCCAAACGTGTGTGTGTGTGTGTGTGTGTGTGTGTGTGTGTGTGTGTGTGTGTGTGTGTGTGTGTGTGTGTGTGTGTGTGTGTGTGTGTGTGTGTGTGTGTGTGTGTGTGTGTGTGTGTGTGTGTGTGTGTGTGTGTGTGTGTGTGTGTGTGTGTGTGTGTGTGTGTGTGTGTGTGTGTGTGTGTGTGTGTGTGTGTGTGTGTGTGTGTGTGTGTGTGTGTGTGTGTGTGTGTGTGTGTGTGTGTGTGTGGTGTGTGTGTGTGTGTGTGTGTGTGTGTGTGTGTGTGTGTGTGTGTGTGTGTGTGTGTGTGTGTGGCTTTGTGCCCGCAAGACTTTACCAAGTAAAGGGAATGGGAGGCAGAAAAAAGATGGAGCTCTTGCCTTAGTCTCTAAGAAGATTAGACGGACTGAGAGAGAGAGAGTGCAACACATTTTAATTTGTCCCTTTGGCTGGCTGGGTAAGAACATAATGCCTTCACCTGGGCCGGATAGAGAGGCAGAGGAGATTTGCAGGAGGGAGGGATTGAGAGGAGAGGGGATTGGGAGAGGAAGGGATGGTCAGAGAAAGGGATGAAGCCCGTCTTTTCTTGACTCTCCACTTCCTCTCGCAGTATGATGGGCTCCCATCAAAGAGGCCAGCGGGGATTGAGCGCTGCTGATCCCCGTTCAGATTAACGTGCTGGCAGATCACTCTGTCTCTCTTTTTCAGATTACCAGGAAGAGAGGGAGGGCGAGATTTCTCAATCCTAGTCTTATTCAGATTGTATCAAAGCCCCAAGAGACAGATGAGATCCTGATCACTGTTATTCCATGATAATAATCATCCAGTCAGTCCACGCATCAGGCTAAACCTGAGCTACACCAGCCTGCATATCAATCTATGTCAGCCCCTATTTGACACGCATACACTGTCTATCTGCATATTATTAGTAGCACTACAAAAGTACTACACGTCTCTTTATAATCTGTATATTTTAAACCTCGTGTATTTTTAACCTGTTACTTTGTGTGAATTGAGCTGTCTCTGTTTTCTACAACATTAAACATTGAATGATTACACTTTATTTGATTCTCCAAACCAAGAACAAAGCAGTGTTAATCCATAATGAAAGATAAAATAAACCTCAAAATCAGAGGCGAAATGATAAGAAGGCCTTTCCATATGGATAAGCCTTCAAAGGTCATTGAAAGACATCACAAACAAAGGATAACTTTAGAACTAAATCAAAGTAAGATCAATGAAAGATATGGTGAGAAACTCTCATTGGATGACTAGTGACCACAATCTGATGTTTAATACGACATTGCTACGGTTTCTTCTTCTTCTACCGTCTATATATTTATCTACTTTATGTATTATGTTCTTACATTCTCATCTGTTTTTCCCCTAGACCCCTGGGCTGAGGGCAAGGGCTGCGCGCATACAGTGGTATGCAGAGAAATGTATAAATTCTAACCAGGTAACCACACACACACACACACACACACACACACACACACACACACACACACACACACACACACACACACACACACACACACACAGGCTGAACTATTCAAGGCCATAAAGACAAATGAAGGTAGCAAAATTCCAAAGGAAATTGTATATATTGTTGTATAGATTGAGCCCTTGGAGCAGATGGTGGACATGACGGACAAACTGTTCGAGTGCGACAGAGACGAGATGTACAGTTACCTCCTCCGACAATACGGTAAGTCCCATTTGTCTGTGAGTGGTTTCTATTATATTTCGTTCAATTTGCAAACTGCCCTGATCTCCTCTGCTGCCTTGACCTTCTCTCTCTCTCTGTCTCTGTGTGTGTGTGTGTGTGTGTGTGTGTGTGTGTGTGTGTGTGTGTGTGTGTGTGTGTGTGTGTGTGTGTGTGTGTGTGTGTGTGTGTGTGTGTGTGTGTGTCCTCTGTTGATGTGCATTGTTCTGTCACGTGTCCACTCAAAAAGATATGGCATTATAGGGATTGAGACAGGGAACGGCCGGGGTCCTACAGTATGTGTAAAGTGTGACATGAAACAATAGATCTGTGTGTGGAGATTGAGATCAGTCAAAAGTAAGAGCAGAAGACATGGTGTGATTGCTGCAGTGGAGAGCAGAGCAGATTTGTGATTGGAGTGTTAATGCTGATTGTCGATCCATTACCCCCACTTTCTCACACACACACACACACACACACACACACACACACACACACACACACACACACACACACACACACACACACACCTTCTAGTTGGTTTGTTTCCTAAATTACAGCATAGTTGAGGGCCAGTCAGTTGATCAGATTAGTGCTTTGATTGCTCTCTCTCAGCATGTAGTGCTATGTCTGTCTCAGGCCGAGTGATGAGCAGTATGGGCCGACTGTCAGAATCAGAAACATTTTATATTACAAAGTAGTTTTACACATGATGATTTTGCTTTGGTGTAAAATGATGCATACAACGACGGAGAAAGGAGAATATCATTTAAAAAGGGGTAAGAGTCGGTGTCAGTGGGGTTCCCAGGCCGTGTTGATGAGTAGCAGAAACTGTTGAAGTGGAGAGAGGCGGGCGATCATGAGAAACACGTCTTTTCTTAATCTCACTGCTTGGCTTCTTGCAGAGGCAACAAACGAGTGGAAGAAAGCAGAAGGACTTTGGACGAAGATGCAGGAGGAGAACGTCATCCCCAGAGAGAGGACCCTGCTCATGCTGGCCAAAATCCTGAAGAATAACGGCCAGGAGGTGCCCTTCGATGTGCCCGAGGTAAAACCAAAGCCCTATTGGGGCTGCTCGATTATAGCAAAAATTATCATCTCGATTATTTGGTTCAGTAATTGATATCACGATTATTAAAAACGATTATCCATTTACTTTGAAAACATCCATTTATTGAAGAAAAAAAGTTGGACAATATGTTTTAAACAGTTGATTACCCTGAACTTTAAGTATAATTCAACTGAAAAACCGAAAAAAAAAAAAGAATCGTTTATTTCGGTGATGTTTTCGTAATCGTTGCCGTCCAAAATCGTAATCGCGATTAAAAATATGATTAATTGAGCAGCCCTAAGCTCTATAATGTGCACAACCCAGACAGATGTGTTATTATGAAGAATAATTGCCCAGAGCTTCCTGAGGGGGAGATGAAGCTGGAAGTAAAGGCCAGGAGATTCCCCAGAGCTCTGGAGGACTCTCAAAAGTGCCCGAGGTCAAACGCAACACACAGGCATGCAGCTCTGATGGTTGAGCACAAGTCACAACGGTGCAGACATATTAAAAGATGGTTGGAGGTACCCATTGTTATCTTATGTGTCCTCAAATATTCTATTAATATTTTAGGTCGTTTATCAAGAAACAATAGGCAAAGAATAATCTCCCTTTCCAGCTTCATACGAGGAAGAATGTTCACTTACGGTTTTCTTTACCGTTGTAAATTGAATTTGTATAGCTTTTTATTGTAAGTATTCTTGATGTCACTGCAAGCTCTGGAAGCTTGTGATTTACAATTGTTCTGACATTATATATTCTATAAATAGATAACAGTGCAACATTACCTTGGTAATAGACTTGTGGTGCTTGAGTAGTAAACTACAGCTCATTTGGAGGAAGTACATCACGTCATTCCCAATCAAACAAACGACCTCAGGTCACAGAAAGAAGTACTTTAAATAGGAAATAAAACAATGAGACGGATGTTATCAAGACTTACATTAGAATCGACAGCGTTAGTATGTGAAGGATTTGGACAAACACTTCATCATTAGGTGGGCAATACATTTGCAGAGCTTGTCGAATTTCTATTTCTGATTTATTGCATTTCATACACGAATACTATTATGTATTACAACAGGCAGAGATTTCTTATTTTAATGGATTTTTCTTCCCGTTGTTTTTGAATTAATGCAGCGTTTTTTCATGTATTATGTCATACAAAGGTTAAAAGTATTGTTAACATTTAAAATAAAATATTGTAGAGACACAATAATAGTTTTACAATAATAAATAACTGAAATATATTCAGTAAATGAACTGTAAATGCTTAGTATGATTCTTCACAGGTGTAATGAAGTTCTGGCATATTCTGTATTTTGTCCTTCACTGATTTAGCGAGGAGCCGAATAATGTATTTATTTAACTCAAGCTGCTCGGTGTCATTTAAAACACAATGTTCCCACCCTGAGTTATATCCATACTGCTCAGATTAACCAAAGAGCGAACTCTGATCATCGGAGCTAACCCCAAAACCCCTCGCACTCAGCCCCCCCGCCCGACCTCACCCCGTTCCACTTTAAGCCTCTGTTCATTACATGCAGAGGAAACAGGATTGAGGCTCTGATCTGAAGTGTGGTCAATCAGAGCGGCTGGCTGCGGACGGGAATTACAGCCTGATCTGTCTGTAAATCTGTAATGCCAGACTAATTTAGCCAGCAGCTAAATGCCACCATATGGCTGCCGCTGGATCCTAGTTACATCCAGGCGGCCTAGATTCTGACTCAAAGACAAACTGTGGATTAATGCATTCGAATAAAAGAGGGGAGTTTAGCCTCAAATGCAGAGGTGGGAGAAGTACTCAGATCTTGTACTTATGTAGAAGTAGAAGTACCAGAATGTAGGAATACTCTGTTACGAGTGAAACGCCTGCATTCAAAATGTTACTCGGTTCAAAGTAGAAAAGTATTAGCATCAAAATATACTTAAAGTACCAAAAGTAAAAGTACTCATAATGAAAATTAGCCCATTTCAGAATTGTATATGTTTTGATTTTAATTATTGATGTATTGGAGTGTTATCAAAGCTGGTAAAAGTGCAGCTTGTGAATATGTAACTAACGTCTTATTTAAGTGAATTTTATATTTCACATCACCAATCCACATTTGTAAAGTAACTAAAGGTATTAAATAAATGCAATGGAGTAAATGTACACCATTTACCTCTGAATTGTAGTGGGGTAGAAGAAAGCAGCAACAATTTGAAATACTCAAGTGAAGCACAAGTCTCTCAAAATGAAGAGCAGTCCTTGAGTAAATGTACTCGCACACCACTGCTCAAATAATAAATCCTAGTGAGCTCTGTTGCTGCGTTCTTCCTCAGCGCTGGTCTGCGTGCTCTTACAGCCCGGAGCGTGATGAGAGAGGAAGTGATTGCTGTTGCCTGGAGCGATGAACTTGGTGACCCCTGGGGCCCTGGAGTTGACACCCCTGCTCCAACACACACACTCTAACGCACACACACTTTTAGTTTTTGCCCCTGGGGTGCCATATCTAATTTGCCCCTAGCCAATACAGCTTAACCCCCTCCCCTCGCTGCTTCACGGGTGAACGAGCATTAGGGGACCCTGCCCTGCCCGCCATTATTTCACTGTCATACACACTGTGTGTGTGTGTGTGTGTGTGTGTGTGTGTGTGTGTGTGTGTGTGTGTGTGTGTGTGTGTGTGTGTGTGTGTGTGTGTGTGTGTGTGTGTGTGTGTGTGTGTGTGTGTGTGTGTGTGTGTGTGTGTGTGTGTGTGTGTGTGTGTGTGTGTGTGTGTGTGTGTGTGTGTGTGTGTGTGTGTGTGTGTGTGTGTGTGTGTGTGTGTGTGTGTGTGTGTGTGTGTGTGTGTGTGTGTGTGTGTGTGTGTGTGTGTGTGTGTGTGTGTGTGTGTGTGTGTGTGTGTGTGTGTGTGTGTGTGTGTGTGTGTGTGTGTGTGTGTGTGTGTGTGGTTATGGAAGCATCGGACTGAGTATTATTTGTGTGTTTTTAACAGACGTGGTACCAAGAAGAAGCCCCCCCGGCCAAAAGAGCGGCGCCCAAAGTGGAAGAAGGCCCACGCTCTCAAGGCACAAGCTTTCAAAGCCCTATCATTGCCCTCTGTAAGAATAACAAAGCCCAAGGTGAGCAGCAGGAGGTCCCGTGGTGTTGTCAGACATGATATGGAGCTGAACCAAACGTACTGTAAAATGCACTGGGGGGAAACTTGAATCATCGGAGGTGTGCAAAGGTTACTTTTGAAGCTGCGTTAAAGCATTAGGAGGCATATAGTTAAAAGTGCAACAGCCCCTGATTTACTTTTTTGCTTCAGATCTGCATTAATCAATCGATTGATGGACAATATGACATTTAGATTATTTAATTTAGAAATG
This sequence comes from Pseudochaenichthys georgianus, assembly GCF_902827115.2. Classification (NCBI taxonomy): domain Eukaryota; kingdom Metazoa; phylum Chordata; class Actinopteri; order Perciformes; family Channichthyidae; genus Pseudochaenichthys; species Pseudochaenichthys georgianus. The sequence goes on from NC_047517.1 coordinate 32,450,681, forward strand.
AATCACTGAATGAAATGTTCTTTGTAAAAGCAGACTCCTGTCTTTCCTCTTGTCTCTTTCTACAGAAGCCTTAAAGATCTGCAAGGAAGCCAATGATAATGGTTTGGCATTTAACGCCATCAGATACGATTACCTGATCCGCTCGCTGCTGGCCGAGGGGTCCCTTAACGACGCCATGGCAGTCAAAGACATGTAAGTGCCTAATCATCTATCTGTGTCATCTCATTCTGCAACGACACATTTTGGTAAACCATAAAAAAAAGGTTTATTTCAACGTTTTCTTTAATACCAGGCATATATGTTGGTATAATCCAACAATTGTGACTCCAGTTTGAATACCTATTTTTGCACGAGACGTGTATTTTTTTTCTTTCAATCTTTGTTGACAATTGGTTAATCTATTAGCCGTTTCATAGTTGCAGCTCCTTGTCGATCAGAGTTATTTTTTTGCATTCTGTCCTGGTATTTAGTATCTACCGTACTTTCCGGACTATAAAGCGCACCTGCATATAAGCCGCAGCAGCTAAATTGTCCGTCTGTCTTGCTCTCGTTCTGTCTCTCGGTTCCACTTTTACTTTGGCGCGCTACCTGTCTCACTCTTTTCCGGCCTCCAGCTTTTCCTGCTGGAGCCCGCCGCTTAAAGGTGGCGGGCGCGGACCGGTCATAGAGCCCATAGAGTTAAAGGTGGTTAATTGTACCTGTAAAATCCATAGATTTAGGAGGTTCCCTAGTGGCCGTTAGCTGTACAAAAAAAATGGGGAAAAAAGTCGCGGCTTACAGTCCGAAAAGTACGGTAGTTGAATGAGCCCATGCATTTGTAAGTGTACTTTGTTGGTTGAGATCATCACGAATCAAAAGACGGACTGTACACTGGTGTATTTTAGCTGTAGGCACAATAAATTCAACCTGTAGTGCGGTTAGTGCTCTGCTACGTTCTCCGTCTCTTCCGCCTGTGGCACCGGGTCACCTCGGGCTAAAAATCTCCTCAATAGACACAAGGATTATAAAGTGATTGTGTGCCGACACACTCAGCCCTGCTGGATATGAACAGTTGTTCTTACTAAGCCCCACGATACACACGGGCTCCGGTGTACAGATTAATTTAGCTTTTCTGGGAAGCCGGTGACTTTGCGCACAAACATCAATCTTCTTCCAATTAGTAATGTATCATGTGTTGTGTGCGGGGCCACATCAGGGCCTGGAGACAAACGGACACACAGAGTATTAGAGATCTGAGCGTACTGCTGGTCTTTACTGTTTGTCTCTTTACGTCATCTTTTTGTCCCCTTTCTTTATATCACTTTCACATTACAAAGAAAACGTTAATCTACTGTGATGCCGTTAATCATTTGTAGGAAAGAGGGGAAAAAACGTGTGTAAAAACATCTATTACACTATCGGTCTCTTCCCTGTTTTCGGCTCTACATGATTCACTCTCTTATGTTTGAGAAATAATCGTATCAATTTTAGACCCCTGGTTGAACAAGAGCGAGGCAATACAAGTGATAACCCATCTCCAGGCTTTGATTTGGTTTATGGCATCCCTGCCTGGATAAAAGCTGCGTTTATCTGCACTCTAAATGAGAAGTGAAATGAGCGGAGAGTCGGGAAGGATGGAAGTGGGCAGGGAAGGAAGGAGATAAAGAGAGCTCAACTGGAAAGGGGGAGTGAAGGAGGCGAGGAGGGCTAGATTTAATCACGTCCGAGGTTAATGAAGACGCTATAGGCATTAATTCTGTGTGTGTGTTTTGGGGTAATCTGTACAGAATTGAGCAGCGGGGTGCTTATGGTGAGATTAAGGGATTGGGCGAGAGTGATAATGAGAGGAAGGGGTGGATGTTTCATTGGTTAACGCACAAACCCCCAACACATTATTACAATCTGTAAACAGTACCTGCTCATTTCTGTGGACACTTTCAAATATACTGCTACTTAGTTTTTCTGACATTGTGTTCTTGTAGTATTAATAGCGTGTGCCTACTTGTTTATTTCATATGTAAGTCTATTCTTTATACTTTATCTGCACTACACTTCTTCTGTTATATCATAATACTGGAAAATGTCCCTGCAGCGGAACAAATAAAGACATTCTGACCCTGAAAGAGAAGGCGAGTGAGAGTGTGTGTCAGGAAAAGGTGAGATTTCCTCCCTACCAATAAGGATATTTCTGACCCCACTTCTCGGTCTCCTCGGCAATCCGTCGTCGACCCCCTTTCCCGCTCAAATCTCCACCCTGACCCCGCCGGATGCTGCTTGGCCCAGTGTCGCCGTGGTGATAAGGATTGCCCGACTGATGCTCAATTGAGCGGTCGGATTAATCTGGTTGCAGGGATATAATAAGAAATAAAATCAAAGGACCGGAGGCAAGCTTGATTGAGGTTTTAGCGGCGGAGAAATGAAAAGGGAGGAGGGTGGCAAAGGTCGGCACATATACGAGTAGATGGAGGGGGAAGAAGACGGGTTGTCCCAGCCTCTCGCATCGTTCGTGGAGTGGCTCAGGAGGAAGTAATCAACTGTTTGATGTCTGTATTCTTTTCGGGGTTAGGCGCTTTACAAGAGGCTCAGACATGCTTTCAGTCATATTTGTTCCCATTGTCTTCTAGCTTTCAGCTCCTGTGTTCATCCACTCTTCCTCTGTGGGGTCTGTTTGTGATGCCTTAAAACAGCCAAAGTTAAGAAGACAAAAACACCACGGAGATTAAACCCAAACCATCACAGATAGTGAAGATGTTTTTTATATAATAGTGTACATTATCAGCTCTAAGAAAACAATGGACTTTCTTTGTACAATCCACACAGGTAGGACCTTTTTGTCCCCATTAGCCGCATTCACACGGAGTACTTTTCACCCGTACTTTTCACGTTTAGTTCCGTCGCGTTCACACCAAAAACTAAGTGCCGGGAACTTTTCCCCCCATTTTTAGCGCCTGCTGAGAGCGGGTACTTTCCTGGGGAAAAAAAGTACCACAGTTCTGATTGGCTGGGCGATTGCAAACCACGCCCCGTAAAACTCTGAAATGTTTTGTAGAGCTGCCATTTTATTATCCTCGCATTAGCATTATTAGCATTAGCATTCGCCCAGCACACAAACGCAGAGAGAATAATTTATGGCAACACAAAAGAAAACGTTGGAGCGGTGGAGATGAGGAGGTGTCGGCGTTCTGGCGATTTACTCGGAAGGCTTCAGTAGAAGCTGCTGGGAGTCCCCAACTCCGGGGACTTCCAGCCGGGGACTTCGGGTGGCAGTATACGCCGTGAAGTTGTTTGCGGCCTGCCAGTAAACCCAAAGCAGAAGAAGACGAAGTGACGTCAGCGGCTCATTTGCGTAATCTTCCCTCAGGGAACTTATTCCGGTGTGAACGCGATCGGCTCTTAGTTCCATAGGGAAACTAAGTGCTGGGAACCAAGTACGGCAAAGTACTTGGTGTGAACGCGGCTATTGAAACACTTTACAGATAACGTGGTTTTAACCCAGAAGTGATCATCACCCTGGATCCCTCGACCAAAATCCAATGGGATCTTCCATTATATTTTAAATCAAATACATTTTCAGGCTTGTCAGGTCTGTAAGTAAAGTTAAAGAGGCTACAACCAGAATATTAACATCCTTTTCATCTCTTTTTCAGTGCTACATCTCATCTGCCAACGTTCCAGTTGAGTCCTGCTGCCAACGACCTGTACATCATCACTAACAGCAAGAAAGGCCAGGCTAATGGTGAGAAACACACACACACGCACGCACGCACGCACGCACGCACGCACGCACGCGCGCGCGCGCGCACGCACGTTCAAACACAAACTCACCTCACACTGGTCCACAGATGCTCTGGAGAGAACGAGGTCTTTGCTGCAGGCGGGCCAGACGCCCTCAGAGCTCGCCATCATCAGGCTGGTTCAGGCGCTCGGCAACAGCGGCAACGTGTCGGGGATCCAGGAAGTGCAGGCGTTGATAAGCGGCCACAGCAAGGAGGTCAACCTGTCCAGCATGATTTTTGTCAACAACACAGCGATGGCACACATCAAGAGGTGAGCATGATTTTGATCTGAAGAGGTACCAGAATGTGCAGAATGTTTTTATTTCCTCATTTTTGTACAAAAACTTGACCATTCAAGTGCCTGGAAAATCCTATAAGTCCCTCAAAGTCTACACAAAGGTGCTGTAATTTAGGACTTTTGTAATGTATGAGGCAAATGCAGCTTTTCAGGTATTTCCCCTAAATCTGATGTTTCCAGAAAAGTTGTCATCACCTGTGTCTCTAATCCTCACCAATCAAGTGCAGTAATACAAAGTGAAAACAGACGGAAAACAAATCACTATAGATGGGCAGGGCTGAATGTTGCATACAACATTATAATTTCAGTGTACAGTACAATCCATTGTAAAGTCCATTATACTACTTTGTAAACTCCATGTGTAGCACACAGAAGATAAAGAGCTTCTTGCAACACCAGGAGCCGAGTGTGACAAGACCCGTGTTGACACACTCTTAAAGTAAAAGCTCACAGGCGAGTGGGGCGTCGAGTACAAATAGGAAACACCGGCATAATAGGATTATTCATGGGTTCCTTTTAATGTCATGAAAACGCCCATCCTCCACTTCTGCTTCTCAAACAACAGAGGACAAATATATGAAACGCATGGAGCATCAAACTTTCATCGCGCTACTCGCATTAGCGCTGTCCCCCGGCCGGAGCGGCAGCGTTGCCGTGCCGACTCGCAGGGACAGCAGGAAGGGAAGAACGGCAAGACAGTCTCACGCCCGATTGGGGCCTGTCAGCTTGAACCCTGACCTCTCGGGCGGCGCTCTGAGCGGCTCTGACACGTCCCCGCTGCGTCTGAGTCGAGCTGACTGGTTAAGAGCCGGGGCGGAAAAAGCAAAGCAGGCCCGGAAAGCGCGGCGCCACATTTAGAGGGGGCCCCCGCTGAATTATTCAGACGGTCCCAGTCGCAACAATCAGCGTAGATATGTTCCCCCACCTCTGCATACACACACGGAGACGCACACACACCCCGCGAGTTAAATATTCATCACGACTGCTGACGGTGGGAGGGAGCGTAAAGTGTTGAGGTGCCAGATCGAGTTGTTTTAGATTTGTAGCGCTTTGCTGTGCAGGCTTTGTTTGCTTGTGGCAACCTCAGCAGAAAAACATGGTGGTCGGAGAAAAATGAAACCCATATGATTTTAATATTTAATTTCTTAAGTCTAAAAACAGCATGGGGGGGGGGGTTATTGTTCTCTAATCAGGCCAGTTTCTCAGATCAGTGTTTGTTTCTTCTCCCAGCAGAGTATCTGTAGTAAGGAAGGCTGTATAGGGAATGTTGTATCTCACAATTTACAAACGGAAGCATCCAGAATATGCCTTTACGTAACAAGGATAAAAGTAAGGATGCAGAGGTTACATGATAGAAGGATGTGAACCACAAAAAGACCCTGCTCACCACCTTGTTGAATTTAAAATGATACCAAACGTAAACCCCACCATAGTGCAGCGGCATTTGACGTTTTTGCAGGAACATTCGCTGTCTGGTTTCTCCTATTTCTGTTTAGAACTTTAACCGTGGACATTTTCCTAGGTGTAGTTTTGAACTATTCTTACTAGACTAACCCTTTATCCCCTTTCCCCTCCTCAGTGGTGATGTGGAAAGTGCAATAGAGGCGTTGGAGGCCATCTACACCAATCCAGACACCCAGAGCCAGAGCATGGCCTTCGTCTTCAGAAAGATACTGGAAGATAACAATGAGAAAGCGTTGGACAAATGTAAGAAAACACAAAATGCATACTTGTAAATCGAAGAAATACATACAATATAAAACCACAAGCATGATAACTGTAAGAATGATGCAATCCACGTTATTATTGACACAATGTGCATGCTGTGTTGCAGTGAGTGCTATGGCAGAGCGGATAGCCAATCACTTCGCCTGCTACAGACCGGCGTCAGACCTCTTCGTGCAGCTGCTGGACGCCGACAAAGTGGAGGACGCCAAGTTCATGCTGGCTGTGAGTACAAGTGTGTGTGTTTGTCTGTGTGCCCCAAAGTTTTCATCATGTCATTTGACCTAGGTGGTATCAGTGTTAAGGTATGTTTTCTTTAAGATTCAGTATTTTATATTCATATGTTTCGTTACTGCTAGGTTTGGGTTGGCAAAGCTACAGGGTGTTTGTGTGTATGAGTTGTTTGGATGTATTTGGTTGTGTCGAGTATGGATCGAAGTGCAACTCATCTCAGAGGGAAATTAAACATCATTCATGCAAATGCATTAAAGTACATTACAGGCTGCGCTCACTCACTTCTCTTCATTACTATTTAAACACTAAGTGAAGAAATCCATGGTTTCCAGGTCAGAATGTTTCATATCACACACATGTTTTATAACTCTTCATTTTGTCCTTGTGCAAATAGGAGATAAGGGTTACCTCTAAATAAATCAAAATGTGTGATTGTGACTTCTCCTCTTCTCCACCAAACACATGAATCTGCTAAAGTGAAAACTGGAGTTGTGTTTGAGAAACCAAAATGCAGGAACTACTTTTTTATTATTTAGGTTGGAGCTGCACCGCATGAGGAGAGAGCTCTGCGAAATGTTGTTTTTCACTTTTTGTGACCACTTCAACTTCATTTTGAATCATGTGGAGCATTTTGTCCCAGGGCACACTTCTCCTTTTGAGTGTCTCGCTCTTGACTACGTTATTACATCCAAGTAATTAAAATCCTCACGAAAAACCCACAAATCAACAAGCGAAGTGGAGATGAATGGAGTCCATCACAACCCCCCCGTGTATTCATCCAGCCTCACATTATGTCAGGAAGTGCTTCCCCGCTCCACCATGGAGTCTGCTGCTCTGAAATCGGCCTCCGACTGCTTCACTTATTTAACACAGTTCATACATTACAGCTCGATGGCTTTGCATTGAGCCTGGGGACCTGAATATGTATAAGCTGGATGAGTGAGAGACAGGAGGAAGGATGAGAAAGAGATCCAACTCTAATAAGAAAAGTAGACTCCCGTGTCCTCTCTGAAAGGATTTCACTCTCACTTTGAGTGATTACTCGTCTCGGTTGCATGTGTGACTAGAGCGCACACTAATGAACACAGATATATGTTACGAACCGCCTCACTTACTCCACTTCATCTCTTTAAACACGAATGAAAGGAATCTGTTTTTCAGGTCGTACAGTGTTCTTGTCACACTAATCTTAGCGGCTCTCCTCTTCACCCTGACATGCATTTGCTATTTGTTTGTGACATATTAAATCCCTTCTGTAAAGTGTAGTGTCACTGCGAAAGTAGGTGACCCCAGTCTTTGGGCCTTCTTCTTCCTCCTGGCCCTCTTAGTGAACTTGCTTAGTTTAAGTGAATTCCTGGATGCCTAGGCGATCATTAGCATGTTATGTAATGCTTAACACTCTGGAGTTAAGTCGACAGCAATTGAGCCAAGTTTAATATATTCAGACAACAGCAACTTCATAAAAACGTCATTTATTTGATTCTGACTCGAGGAAAGTGTGGCTGAGAAATTCTCCCTGTATCTCTGAACTATGTCACTAAACCAATCACACACACTAAAGTTATTCTATATACTTAGGGATCGACCGATATGGCTTTTCAAGGCCGATACCGATTAGTAGTAATCAAGGAGACCGATAACCGATATTTGGAACCGATATACATTTGCAGTAAAATCTGAAAATCTTGGTGTCAAAATGTAGAATAACAGAAACTCCAACACAACTTCTTTGAAATGCATTTAAGCATATATTATGTTTAATTAACTTTTAAACATCTTACAACTGGTTTCCTCTCTGTGCCCTTTTCTTTAGTGCAGCCATCTGCTATGAGTTAGAGAGAGAGACAAGAAGTGGGGCTGCAGGCTGACATGCTTAACTAACAATAATGCTTAATTTATTATATCTGTCTATCGAGCATAAAATCCCAATAAGCTGCTTGCAACTGCAAAACACTAGTGCTAGCTAATGTTTTGCAAACTATTAAAAGTGAGGCTATTAATGTAGACCTAACGTTAGGCTAGTAGCCTCACTTCTAATATTTTGCTAAACATTTGCTAGATACATGTTGGCTAGCTAATGAGCTTCACATATCAACCTGAAAAACTGCGAGGCTCCACTCGCAGTTTTTTTAATGTTCAGCATTTTATATTGAAATATGATTTAAATAGGCAGTAAAACAGGAATTCTCCATCAAAATGATCGTAATTTGTGGCATAGATGAGTGTAGAAATAGATTTCACACAGCACTTTGTTGGTAAAACAAAAAGGCCTTGTTTGTCTTGAAGTCGGTCAGTTCCAGCGGCTCCTCTGGACTTGCAGTGAGGGAACTTGAAGACAGAAAGTGTCAGAGACGAGACGTGGGTCTGCTCCTCGTCTCTTCCTGACATCTCGAGTGATTATCCCTCTCAATCTTTAAACAGGGATGCCTGACTAGCATGCATGTTAATGAACAGATACATTACTTACTGCTCTCATCTTCATCACTATTTAAACTCAAACTATGGATGACATGATTTTAAAGCTATAATATGCTTCTTGCTTGATATGCATCCTCGTTTTTAAGAGAACAAGATGTCATTTTTTTATATCTGTTAACTGTATTATACAGACTGAGTAGAGACTGAAAGAGGAATGTTTAAATCAGATGTCTATCATAGCAATATGACAAGTCTACAGTTCCTCGTTGCAAGTCTTCGTGTATAGTTAAAAGTGCTTTACACACATTTAAACTCTGAAAGGAGTCGGAAAGAAACTTTAGGTTGATTTAAAAAGTGTGAACATGTATATACACATCGAAAGAAAATACTGTCGAATGTAAATGCGATTAAAAATAAATAGAAGTAACAACATTAGAAGGCAGCACAAAATAATAGCCTGCTTTTAAAGACAGGGGGTGTTTCTCAATGTCGAGGACGCTTCCTTGGTAGGACATCTCTACGTCTTCCGAGTCAGGTCCTTCAGAAGCGAGGCAAGAATCCTTCCTAGCCTCGGAAAACGCAGAATGGTGGAAGAGGCTAACAGGTGTGCGTCATATGCGAGGCCCCGCCTTAAATGGAGTGAGATTTCCGCCAAAGATTTTGGAAATTGGTCCGTGCGCAAAGCATTGTGGGGATTTTAAGACCGCGGAGGATACACATGTGCAGCCTCGAAATTTCCCTCACCGAAGTACGTCGGCCTCGGTAGAATTCCAAGTATGCTGGACATTGGAACAGTCCTTGGGCGGGACTCGATGACGTAGCACCCTTGAAATAGTGGCTCTGGAGGAGCCTTCATCGACATTGAGAAACACCCAGTTAGTCAGCTAATCACTGATACTTTGATAATATATAATATCTTGACTTAATTATGTTTTAATCTGAGCATTATTGCAGCAGTAAAAAAGTAGTGCCAGTTGTTGTGTTAGTAATGTTTGGAACAGTGCTTGAAATATGAGAAACATTCCCACGTCTCTCAACGTTTAAAAACTCTTGCAAAACATGTGTAACATCAAAACAAGGTGTTGGAAAGTGAAACTTCCACTGCAGGGCGATGTTCTCCCATCCGTCTCGTGTGGAGTTTGTTTTCCTCTGATGTTTCCGGGGTTAAACTGCAGCGCTGCTTTTTGTCTCATCTCGGCCTGTTTTCGTCTTCCTCACTCTCGCTCTCCCAGGCTCACTGGAGGGTAGCGAGGGTAACTCAGCGTAAGTGAAGCAGGACCAAAAACTCTGAAAAGCTTTTAAGTAGGCGAGCAGACTATAATGAAGACGAGGCTATCGGGAGAGGAGCGAGAGGGAAGGAGTTAGCCATTAAGAAGGAAGCAGTGAGGCTTTACAGACTCCTCTACAACCGTGTGTGTTGGGAGGGTCATTGAGGACGCAATCCCTGGGTGTGCAGAGCTTTCAGGCGCTGTGTGTGAGGAGACGGGAGCCCCTGTCGGTTGTGGCGTCGCCTTTGGGAGCGGTCGGTGTAGCGAGGGGGGGAAAAGACGAGGGGATTGAGCGAGAGCACGGAGCAAAGTTGAGTGGAGTAGAACAGTGTCAGTCTAATTGCCTGATTGTACTCGAGCCTGTGTGTGTGTGTGTGTGTGTGTGTGTGTGTGTGTGTGTGTGTGTGTGTGTGTGAGTGTGTGTGTGTGTGTGTGTGTGTGTGTGTGTGTGTGTGTGTGGTGTGTGTGTGTGTGTGTGTGTGTGTGTGTGTGTGTGTGTGTGTGTGTGTGTGTGTGTGTGTGTGTGTGTGTGTGTGTGTGTGTGTGTGTGTGTGTGTGTGTGTGTGTGTGTGTGTGTGTGTGTGTGTGTGTGTGTGTGTCTCATCCTTTCTATATATTTGTCATATTTCCATAGCGATGGTAATATTAAGGTCCATCGCAGTGAAATTACTCATTTGTCACCATGGCCAAAACACTTGTTTTTAAAGGAGCCATTAAAAGTTTATATTCTGTAAAAAATGTGTCACTGCTGTGGGGAATGAAGCTTTCTTTTAAAATGTTGTTAGACAAATGGAAGATGTGAAATATGACTGACTGATGAAGATGTTTAATCTGTGTCATATCGGTACGGCAACATAGAACTACATAATATAATATATCAGAGAATACTTACAAGGTTACTTTATAACTCGCCCGGTACATCCTCTTGTGAAAGCAGTTTAAGGGTTAATATAGGATGATCTTTTGTTAGATTATATCTTTTTGAAACCGTCTTCCTGTTTCTCCTTCTCCTGCCTGTCTTTCATCTTTTACATCCTGTCTTTTGTAATTGGTCAAAGTCTTAAAGTTCACCTTATACAATGCTTTACCTGAATAAATATACATTTCCACTGAGTACTAGATGTGGTCTTCAATGTGACTAAGTGAGGATAATTATGAAGCGTGCTGAACATTTGAATTCATAAAGAAGCGAGTCGTTATTAAATCCATAATTAACCTTTTTAATGTGAGTGAGGGTGAAGGCTGTGGGTATGAATGCGTGGGTTAGGGGTCATCTGTGTTTATGTACTAAATGTATGTGAAGAGCAAAGGTTTGAGAAGACCCCCCCCCCTCATGTTAACTCTCTTTTGTCCCTCTTCTCTCTCTGTAGCGCATTAACGCTCTGGCAGAACAGACGGACGTGCTCGTGTCCTACATGTCTCAGAAGTCTCAGATCCCCGGACAGGTAAATCACACTTTAAGATCCTTTCCTTCAAGATGCACTCTTTAAAACATGTATGGCTTGAATATGAAGTCGTAAATATGTAGACAAAATACAGACACTCTGAACCTTAATGATGAGAATATCCCTTTTTTAAAACCACACATTTTGATCCCAGCGTATACAATAACAATCATGCACTGTTTTTTTTAGAATTGTATTTTTGTAATCACTTTCCACCAGGTTGAGCACGTTTTCTCATCTTCTCCATCGGGGCAATGTTTATGTTTATTAAGGATCCCCATTAGCTTTTGCTCTCGACACAAGCTACTCTTCCTGGGGTCCGACACTTAAAACAATACAACAATAATACAACAATAATACAGCAACATTTAGGACATAAGTCCTGACATCATTAACAACATTAAAAACATCACCAATATCATCAACAACATGCGATCAAGTTAAATTAGGGTTCACAGCTCACAAGGGGACACGGTCATTAGTAGATGGGCCTTCAATCTCTTCTTGAAAGAGGCTCTGGACTCTATTTCAGCAAGGTAGTTTGGCAATGAGTCCCATTCCTTTATAGCTCTATCAGACACAGAAGATTTCAGAAGATGTGTCCTGGGTTTAGGCGCCACTCGATGTGGCAAGAGCCATACGAAGCATAACGGTGGCAATATTTAACATCTAGCCTTTTTTAAAGGGTTGCCATTCTTACTGGTATCAATGTTGTTTATTCAATTTGTATATTAAATCTAGTTATAATTTTAACATTAACAGTTTTAGAAAGCGGACATTTGTATCAGCGCAAGGGATGCACAGAATTCTTTAAGAGAAAATAATTTGTTTACTGTTCTTCATGACTCCTGGTTGTAATAAAATCATTGCACAAGTTATTTTGTATTTGATGTACTTTTTTTTTTTTGTGCATAGCTGGGCAAGATCAAGACCCTTCAGAGCCTGATCCCAGACTTCGCTGACAAGGATGTGGTGAACACGTATCTGATGAAATGTCATGGTAAGAGACGCTCACACACACACACACACACACACACACACACACACACAGGTCTGGATGGGTCTTGTGCAGCTCGCTGTAAGTCAACATTAGCAGACGCATTAACAATACATCAGGTCCAGGAGTGTGTGTGGGGGGGGGGGGGGTAGACATTCAGGGGTTACAGGAACACATGTCCTCTAATGAGTTAGCTGTCCTGGCTAGCCTAGCGTGCTAATCGCTACACAGTTCACCACTCAACTTTTTCTTCCCGCATTTTTCACCTCCTCTCTGCTTTGCCTCTTGCCCTCTCCACCTTTTTTTGTCCTCCCGTCGTCTCTCCTACCTACAACCCCCCCCCCCCTTCACCTCCTCACCCTCCTGTCTCCCCTCTTTTGTACCAGAGCTGAGCAGACATGACTATTTAATTAGCATCAGCTAGCAGCTCGGTCAAGGCAGTCATGGGGGAAACAATTAGTGATGCTCTGCTCGCCTCTGGTCTCTGCCCCTCCATGGTCTCCTTCCATTTTCTCTTTGTGAGGTTTTGCCTTTTCTTGTGCCTTTTTAAACTTGCTCTTCTCTTTTAGGTTTTTGACTAGTGACCATACTTCCCATTTGCATCTCTTTGATACACAACCGCACACACTCATGCGGTTTCACACTCGCATATGGAAATATACTTCCGGGTACATCTGCCTATAGAGGGAAATCGCATAGATGGATCAATCATTCTGAAGTATTTAGATGGTTAAAGGTTTTTACAAAGTATGTTTTTGCCCTATGGTTTTATCTTCAAAAATACATATTATGCTAATTTTCAGTGATTGGTCAACTTAGATATGTCCCACCCCTTAGCCTATCACATACAATCAGTTTGAGCCAATATAAAATAATAGAAGCGCAAGTGTTCCATAGTGATGTAACTTTGTTCCAGAAGTAAACAACGCTGTCCAATGGAGGCGTTTCAGGCAGGGGGGGGGGAAAGAGTGTGTGGGAGAGTAACTCGCTCTGGAGGGAGCTTTGAGATGTTTGCCTTTGCAGACCATTTACATCCACACAAACCTATAACACACTACAGGAAAGGGGAAAACCTCAAGGAGCATAACAGGGCCCCTTTTAATGTACATTTTTAATGATGACTTTAACATGTAGACTTTTCTCTCCCCCCTCCTCAGTTACCGACAAAGACTTTTCGTCGGCCAAGGCCCTGTATGAAGAGTGGCAGAAGAGCGGAGGGGAGATAGACGAGCTGTCACTCAAACGGCTGGCCATGATGTACAGAGGGTCCGGAGAGATGGTGCCCTTCGAAGAGCCCCCGGTGAGTCTCACACACATATATATATATATATATATACAACTAAAGGTGATTGGGTCCTCTACTTAATACACTCAAACAGACCTCAACAATGACAGTTGATTTGTCTCAAAGTCAAACAAGGACACTGTGACTTTTGGCAGCTCGACTCCCAAGACGAGCTGCCAAAATAATTATCCATCACAAAAGATTAAGAACATCGGCAAATCCTCACTTTATGAAAAATGATTTAAACCATTAATGGATTATAAAAATGCTTGCAGAACATTTTTGTATCCACCAATTTAACGGTAAACCAACAGATTGTTGCAGATTAAGGTAAATTAAGCATCAAAAAGTGTGTGTGTGTGTGTGTGTGTGTGTGTGTGTGTGTGTGTGTGTGTGTGTGTGTGTGTGTGTGTGTGTGTGTGTGTGTGTGTGTGTGTGTGTGTGTGTGTGTGTGTGTGTGTGTGTGTGTGTGTGTGTGTGTGTGTGTGTGTGTGTGTGTGTGTGTGTGGTGTGTGTGTGTGTGTGTGTGTGTGTGTGTGTGTGTGTGTGTGTGTGTGTGTGTGTGTGTGTGTGTGTGTGGCTCAGTGTTTTTGAGCATTTCAGGACATTTTGTAACTTGATGTAGCCCTATTTTGGGCAGAGGACTCACACTCGTATCAACGCATGCACACACACACACACGGAGCCCTCTCAGCCCCAGCACTTTAATGCGCTGTCCCCTGGAGGCAGGTGAACACCAGAAGCCCACCTCTTACCTCCCCTTCACTCACCTGCAGTGCAAAGATAGACGAGAGAGGGATGAAGGCAGAGCAGCTGCTGCATTATTCACAGGATGTCAGGATACTTAAGTGATGGCTGCGTTTCATAAGCAGAGGGAAAGGTGAGGTCATGGTGAAGTTTCCCTGAACTCATCGCAGGTAGAAAGCCACCTGTCCTCTGTTCTCTATATCTATCTAAAGGCTGCGGCACCATGGCGACATCAGCAGGAACATGCTAAGATTAAACACACCTAGATTTATTTCTAGAGGCGCATGGAAAAGTTATTTAAGGAAGCTTTTTTTATTTAAAGCTTCTCTAATAAGAGTCATGTCGATAAAGAATAATAAAACCAATGTTCCAAGTTGATTTATTGTCACTGTACATCACTATGGGTTGTTATATAATTATGGCCATGGTGTATAGCATGATATAAAAAATAACCATTTAATAAAGTCTCAGTATGGGATGTTGAATAACAAAAAACATAAAGTATAATATGCCATCAAATCTTAATAAAAGTAAGAAATACGCCTACAAAATGTAAAAAGAGCAGTGTCCTGTTAAAGAGTAATACTTTTATGCTATTCAAAAAGTGTATCGTGCCATAAAAAAATAACAAAAGGAAGAGTAAAGTATTCCACAAAAATGTATAATGTCATAAAAAAATCATAGTATAAAACGTTAATGTGTCATCAATATCAAATTGTTCTTGAGTGAATGAGTCTCCATATTACCAATAATCTCAGTAATCCCAAAAACACAATACCATCAGTTTTTATGCGGGATTACTTCTTCATCAGGAAGAGTAAAAGCAAAGGTGTGGATTATCCAAAGTATCAGACTATTTCTAAAAGTCGTACACATGTTATTTGTTATTGCTCTGAGGACCAGAAATGAAACAAACCACATATATCAATATATATCTCAAAAACCTGAACACGTCAAATAAAATCTAGATATAAAATGTGTTTTTGTACTCTGGGTGAACCGACCCTTTTCCAACGCGCCTCATCTCCCTGCAGGATCTCTGCCTCTCTTTGCTTCTCCAGTGAACACAGCCAGTTATCAGCATTAATTACTACATCAGTAAGCAAACGCACATTGTAAGAAGCCGGCGTAATCTGCAGGAAAGCTCTCACCTTCTCCCCTCCAAAACACACTTTGTCTGGATCAAAACACTGATTAATTAGCGGGGGAACAGAGGCCAGAGAGTGCGTCAGGGGAGCGCCAGACAAATCCCTCATTTGTGTATTAACGGGGATTTAAAGATGAAACCAGGAAACTTGGTTGCAGAGTGGAGACTATTTAGACAGACCCAGGAGGGCGTACTTGACTTACTTGGGAGCTACTTTTAAAATGACCAAGCCCAGATGATCTACCTACAGGGCCTGCCCAACGGGGTGGGGGGGGGGGGCTGCTAGTGGACTAAATGGCGGATAAGTTGTGGCGCGCTTACTCTAATTGCAGCGCATAATAGTGCGCCACATTTGCGCTTCAGATGAGGAGGTGAGGCCCCTCATATCTGCATGAACCCGTATGGCACAATACAACTGAGACTGGCTTACCTGTACGGCAGGGGTGCCCAACCTTTTTTGAACCGAGAGCTACTTTTAAAGTTGCCAGTCTGCCGAGATCTACCAGTCCAAATAGAGAGGCGTAGCCATTACTGACAGCCTACTACCAGGTAAATACACACTTCTACTTGTATAAAACTGACCTTTAATACTCCATAAAATACTGCAGATCCTTTATCTCACCTCTTTCTAATCTACACACATACAAGTATTTAACTGAAGTTACACAACAGTGTTGTTGATACGGAGTTGGAGTTTATTCACACGTCACAAACTACAGTGGGTAATGTTTTCAAGAAACATTGAACAGTGCTGCCACATGTGACACAGGAAAAAAAGAAAAGACTTTGAACCCTTTATTTGCATTATATAAAAAATAGTGTTGCTACAAAAGTATAAATGAGGCTTACTAATAAGACAACTCAGATCTGAAGCTACACAGGAATCTGCTGCCAAAGTGCAATAAAAAAGACTAAATTAATAGAATCAAACCCTTTTTTTGTTGCATTTTAGTCGAGTATAAAAAGAAATGCCTTTTTTAAAATAGGATGCAAGCAACACTAGTTTCTTAACCTGAATTGATGATAGACTATAATCAATTTAAGTTTGCATTCTTATACCATTTTGTACAATAATTATAATGAATAAGTTCAAACAAACTAAAACTTACAGCTGATTAATAACGGTATCTAACTTGAGTTTTTATTATATCAAAAACCTGTTGAAATGCTTCTGTTATTTTTACTGTCCCCCAAAAGCGCGCCGGCAGCCTCCAGGAATGCTTCTTTCACAACTTCGCCGTCTTTGAAAGACGTCATGTGTTTCGCAAGAACGTGTAGACCCTCCAGAAGAACGCGGGCAAAAATCCTTGATTATGCGATCAAACGTGCGGGGTTTTATGTGATTTTATGCAGTGAAATTGCGGGAAGTTGCGAAATATGCGTAAATATGCGAAAAAAATAAATATTGGGCTGTCTTATTTATTTATTCTCTCTCACACACAACCTGCCACTAACGTTAAACCCCTTTACTATTCAATTAAACACATTCAATGTTTATTTATTGTAAAAGCAATTGGGCTATTTTAATCACTCTCTCTCTCTCTCACACACACACACACACACACACACACACACACACACACACACACACACACACACTTCTCCGCCTCATTCTGTTTTCATTTACTCGTTCATTATCTGACCAGCTTCAATCTTGTAGGCTTCTCACTTCGTTTCTTGTAACCCTCGAAAGGGTTTTGGAGGTCGATGCCTCGGTGAACGTGAGTTGTTTGGCTTTCTTGTCCGCAGCAGCAGAAAGCATTTTCGAATGTTTGAATGAATCAAAGTGGGTCGTCACCGTCGATTTTCTCTTATGCTCCAACACAGTTGCACAGGGTGCAGAATAGTTCCCCCCCACTTTCGTGCAAAACATCGGGGTACTGCTTTGCCCGGTCTTTAGCAGAAATGTTCGTCGGTAAATGAGATGGATTCGATTTTTTCATCTTGGTGTTTTCTCTCTCGTGTGAGCTCCACACGTTCACTCTACGGTGTTGTTTACCTTCTGTGATGCGCGAGCTGATGACGTCGCGTCAACATCATCATCAATTCACGTCAAGACGAGTTAACTTTTTTTTTTCTCAACTTTGTGTGGAAAAATGCGGGGATTATGCGGCTTTTTAATAAATATGCGGCCTTTTAAAAATCTGCGCCATTTAGCTGATTATGCGGTAAATTCTGCGATCGCAGAATCGCGTTTTTCTGGAGGGTCTAAACGTCACAGACACGATAAGATGCTCTGGAGCAGCCTTGCTCTTGTTGTTGGGCCTGGTGAAAATGGACTGATGTGCAATTTAGCTGTCCTTTCAGGCCCCTCCCCTTTTGGGAGCGTAGGGCAGAATTAGGAGGGAATTCCGTCTCGTAGTGTTTGTGCACTGTTTTGAAATGCCGCTCCTAAATTACCCTTCTTCGATAAAGCCACGCTCGCATTGCAGACGAGACAGATGGACTTTGAATTGGAATAGATACAAAAATGATCATCCTCCCACTCGGAGTGAAAATTATATATTTTGGGCTTTTTTGCTTCTGCCATAATTGCGGTCTTGTGTGTGTGGGCTGTCACTCCTGTTGCCACGGACAACGTCAGCGAACTAGTGCCCACTGCCCACCAGCCACGCCCCGACACATGGGGTCACGCCGGCCAATCCCAAAGCTTTGGTGCGTTCAAGTGCATTATTCTGGCACGGGAAGATTATGTTATAGGACATTAACGATAAAACAGAATATTGTCGTTCTATTTTTTGACACATCTCGCGATCGACTGGGAATCTCCCCGCAATCTCCCGGTCGATCGCGATCGACTGGTTGGGCACCCCTGCTGTACGTCAATCAAGTGGCAAATGCCATAGTAAGGATGGATGATAGACTAACTTAAAAAACATGTATTTGTTTCAATGCCATGCGATCTACCCACACTACCTTTGCGATCGACGTATTGGGCACCCCTGCTTGAGAGCATGTGAGCATTTTGTTTTACGCTAAATTGTGTCTCTTTCTCTTTCTAGGAGTCCTTTAGGTTTTATGCAGACCAGCTGAAAGAGAGGAGAACACAATCCGAGAAGAAAGCAGAGACTTAAAGACTCGTCCTCTTCCTCCCCCTCCTCTTCCTCCTCCATCCAAGTGTTTTCCACTTCTTTTCTCTTTTTTTTATATAAGTTTTCCGAGCTGAAATGTTGAGTATTGTGTTGAAACTGTTAGACGCTACCCGCTAATTTACTGATACTGTTGATGATGATGTTCAGAATGTAAAAGATAGTATTTATGATAATAAATGTCACATTCTGAAGCTGAGACTTCGTGTGGTGTGAACGTTTGTTTTCGGGAAAATGTTGACATATTTCATTCTAAAGTACAAGTGAAGCAATTGCACTATCAAAGGCACCATTGAGGTCTCCCAAAGACTCGCTCTACACGAAACACAGAACAACTCCACTAGAAGGCTGGAAGGTTATCAAAGACACATGGCCTTTTCTGCGAAGACGACACCATTTCAGTGTCCCGTTCTCAAAATACCCCTTACACTACAATATACTTTATACTGTTTATCACCGGTTTAATGTATACAAACTGCATGTTTTCTGAGATGTAAGAGTTTTGTCTTCAATAGAAACATCTAAGCTTCTCATTATAGTGTTGCATGCATTTGATATTTCACATGACACAACATTTCTGGTGCTATATGGGGGTCCGCGGGGTCTTAAAAAGTATTAAAAGTTGATTAATTTAGCTGCAATGAAGGCTATTAAAAAGTATTAAACGGCATTTTCCAAGGTGTTACATTTTGTAGCTTGTTTTAATAAGTATATAAATGGTCCAAAGAGGTTGTGTTCTACAGTCTGCCTGAATGTAATCATGGCGTAGGTGTGTCGTGTGATTCTGTGTAGCTTATTGATGGCATCCTGTTGGGTTTGACGTCATCTGAACAGGACATCGCGCGCTCACTGCTCGATAGCGCGCGAAGGTCCGTTAACGCCGGTTGTTAAACAACATCGTTATGGGGAAATGCAAGTTTGCGTCCAAATGGTTGGAAGATAAGGAGGAAGGACAATCAATACTGTGTATAGTAAATGTGAGGTAAAGTGTGTCGCCAAGGTAACCGGTTAAAACTCGAAGTGGCGATGAGGTCTTAAAATGTATGGAAAGGGTCTTTAAAAAAGGTCTTGAAAGGCATTACATTTGACTTCAGGACTCCTGCATACACCCTGATTATAACCGTATAGTGAACATAATCACTGATACCATTTATTGTTGTGAAACCGCACGGCTTTAAATGAGTGCAAACTGAGAGACCAGGTCAAAGGATGGCAGAGGGATTGAAGACAGAAATAAACACGCTGGACTGGAGGCATTTGATTTAATAGTTTACTCATTTGGACTTGAACCCCGTCAGTCACATATTTATCAGGCTTTCGCACCAGTGCAAAAACACAGTTTACATAATCTTCAATCTTTGAGGACACAAGTACAAGCTCTTTTATTTCTGAGTGTGATTTACTAAATCTCTACGGCTTTTTTTTCTGTGCGCCTATACTGGCACACACATTGTTAAGCTTGATAACCTTACATATACAAAAAAAGATAAAGCTGTAGGAAAAAAGAAGATTGAAAATGGAACAAGCAAAAGCTGCAGATGGATATCTGCCAAAGTGGCGCTCTAATCATCGGCCAAGACGGAGAAGAGAGGGAGGGAAAGAAAATCACTTCATCTTTTAAACTGTTAGTGCAATGCTCTGCTGCCACCCAGCAGCAGACAGCAGTACTGCAGCGAGAAGAAATCTAGCACAACCAATCATTCCCATACTTAAACTTTGAAAATGTGTTGATTGTTTTGACTAGTAGTCACACATTTGAGAAATAGCTTCACTTTTATACACTAAGAAGGGTGACTTTAAGGATCACTGAGGTGTCTGGGAAGTCATTTCATGTGTTTTTGATATTCAAACAAGTGCAGGAGTTTCTGATGTTGAGATTATTGAGAAAAGGGGAATTCAAAACATACTCATATATTTACCCTTAAATTAAGCAAATGTCTGATAAAATGTCGAACCAGTCGAACAAGAACCTAAATGACTTCCCTCCACTCCTGCAGAACAAAACACTTCTTAAAGAGACATTTGATTTGAAACGGCGTCTGGTCCTGATGTGTTCACCAGTCCTGACTGGACTTCTGTTTGATGAACTTCAGGGACACGTAGTAGAGCGCCATGAAGACCAGGCAGACGGCCAGCAGCACCAGGTAGCAGGCGTACAGAGGGTACTGGTTCATGTGCATGGCCTCCACCACCTGGCACACAGAGACACTGATGAGAAGACTGCCCATGTGCAGTGCTTTGGTTTTATAGCTGTGTTCATTTACACATGTACAGTTATTGCCTAATACATATATTTATAACGACAGATAAAACACTTTTCTTGTGACTTGTTATGCCTTACTTTGACATTTCTATGACATTATTTATGGCATACTTTTCTATGACTTTTATTTAATAAAACACTGATTTTATATTTACATACAATGCTATTACAATTTCTTTCATACACAATACTTTTTTGACTTTTGTGTACTATTAGTGTGTAACTGCATACTATTCTAGGACTTTTTTTAACATACTTTGACCTTTTTATGACTTTAAATACTATTGATATTATTATGACATTGTTATGACATATTTAGTGTGTGTGTGTGCGTGTGTGTGTGTGTGTGTGTGTGTGTGTGTGTGTGTGCGTGCGTGTTTCTGACTCACGTGTATGCCGTCCACATTGAAGGTGAAGTTCTTGATGGAGACGGGGTACATGTTGCCTCTGAACTGAACCTGCAGCAGCCCGTCGAACCCCCAACGCATGAAGGAGGTGTGGGAGACCCACGAGGCCACTGGGGGGGGGGGGGTATTTATTTCATCATTTCTGTTTTCAATGCAGCTCTTTATACTCACACATTTCAAACTAGGAATAATAATCCTTCATTTAATTATCTACTTATTAATTCATTTACTTTCATGTATTTATTTATCATATATATATTTAACATTTCAACTTCTTTCTAATATTCATTGTACTTTGTTTTTAATATTACTAATATATATTACCTTTTATTTTTATTTATAATAATAATAATACATATCTTATATCAAATATATAGTATATTTATACTAGGCCTATCTCTCTTTTACTGCATTCATCTTTGTGCATCGATGTTATCTGTGTCCATGTACATGTCTGGAAATGGGTAATAAAACTAATAAACTGAGCTTATATGTATGACCTGAAAATGAAGTTAAAAAAATGTAACAACAACTAAGTGACAGTGACTCCATCTCCTCACCCTGCCACATGTTCTCCATGCTGATGACGAAGCCTCCGGTCAGGTAGAAGATGGTGAAGAAGGAGTTCCCTGCGAAGGAGGAGGTCTGCAGGGTGGGCAGCGCGGCGGCCACGAACAGAGCCATGGCGCGGCTGCAGTACACCATCAGCCACACCAGCAGGAAGTTGAGCAGGAAGCGCTCCGGCTCTGTGTTCAGCCCGGCCAGCCAATAGATGGGCAGGCCGTACACCAGCGTGAACACACAGTGCTCCGGCAGCTCCCCCAGCACCTGAGGGACACACACACCTTCAGATATACAGTTAAGACATCAAAACACACACATTGTCAAGCACCGAACTTGGGGGGACAGAGCCTTCTCCGTCGCTGCCCCCTCCCTCAGGAACTCACAACCCATCAGAGACTGCACCAAAAAACTCACAAAAACTCACCAACTCTTAATACTTTTAAATCCAGACTAAAAACCGTAACTTTTTGTCGCTGCATTTCAGTGAGCTGTGTATATCCACACTGCAGTATGGCTTTTGTTCGTGTATTCTATACCTGTTGTGTTTATTTTAATGCCTGTTTTGAAATGCCATTTTATAATGTGTTTTGCTGTATTTATTCTTAAATGTCTTTTATTTTAATTTATAAAGCAATTGCCGTGTGCTGAAAGGTGCTATATAAATAAACTTGCCTCTTCAATCTGGCTTTTAATGTGTGATTGTTTTTGTATTGCTTGATTTTAATGTGACTTTAACGATATTTATTTGTTGTTCTTTTTCTCTGTAAAGCGATTTTGAGCACCTGTAAAAGTGCTTACAAAATAAATCTATTATTAATCTATTACATTGTTCATGACAAGACAAGATGAGATAAGATAGGACTTTATTTAGGAATGAAATCGTTGTGCCAGAATTAGAATACAAATAAAATACAACAAACACAGCAGCATAATAGTAAAACTGTACACTAAAAGTGCAGTAAAAAGACAAATTAAATATCTACAGGAAACATGAAACAACTGGTGTGTTTGCATGCTTTCTACTCCTCATTACAGTACTGGACTTTACACTGCAGTGAGGCTCCTGTGTAGAGCAAGACTGACCCCTACTGGACATCTGAGGGGGGAGAGTACTCAGATCTTGTACTTAAGTATAAGTACAAGTACTAGAGTGTAGGAATTCTCAGTTACAAGTAAAAGTCATACAATCAAAATAATTAGCATCAAAATATACTTAAAGTACCAAAATTAAAGTACTCATTCTGCAGATCGGTCCATTTCAGAATAATATATATCATTATTGATGCTTGTATCAAAGCTGCTAAAGGTGCAGCTAGTTTGAATGACTTTGAATTTACTCCAGGTGGAACTAAAGTCTGATTTAAGTGGTGGTTATATTTCACATCATTAATCCAATTGTGCAAAGTAACTAAAGGTATTAAATACATTTTGTGGAGTAAAAGTACACCATTTAACTCTGATTTGTAGTGGGGTAGAAGTACAAAGTAGCAATACAGATAAATACTCAAGTAGTGATGATATACTAGGGCCTTGAATGTGTTCTTCAGTACAGTACTCGAGTACATCTACTCAGTTACCCCCCTGGTTTACCTTGGCAAAGAAGTAGGAGGTGACGGAGTACATGCCGTCCTCCAGCTCGTGGTACAGCATGGCCCTCTCTGAGTGACCTGCAGGGAACAGGAAGTGAGTCTGAGGAGGAGCACGCTATGACCTCTGGCTGAAGGCTTCCTGAGAGACAGTACAAAACAATGCTCTCACACCCTGACCTGGAACAAGCTATTCAAGTACTTATTTTCTCTAGACTTGACTCTTCTAACTCCACTTCCTCATAGCATCAACCAAAAGTCTCTCTCCCACCTGCAATAGTTCACAACGCAGCAGCTAGCCCGTTTTCTGCTTCTCTTAAGATTTGATCAACATACAGCCGTCTATGTCTGGCCCCAACCTCTTACTGAACCTTCATATAAAAGACGTTTTCTATCGACTTGCTTTAGAGTTAGAGGCTCTCCAGCTACTGTACATGAATGTCATATTCTTATTAGGATATAGTGTGGGTTAAAAGGTTTTCTATATGTATTAGGTCTCAGTATGATATGTGGGCAGTATAACACTATTCCTCTTTGTGCTACAGTGAACTTCATTTCATTTTATAGCTTTCGATGTCACTTGACAACCTTGACCTAACTTGAACTCATTTTTGATTGGCTGTTGGCTCTGTAGCCGTTGTGATTAATCATAATATAAGTGAGGAACACGGTGTCAATCTGATGTGTCAAACAGACACAACGTTTTTCTCTATCTTCAACAAATCTTGAAAACTTGTATTCCTCTGCCAACTTATCTTCACTGCCTCACCTTGAAACTTGAAACTCTGAACGCCCGGTGTTTCTTTTACCGGCTTTCCTCCGTTGACTCGAAGTACTTTGGTCAATTATGTTCCAAGAATGCAGATCCAGCGATCACAACTCAACACTTAACTTAATATGGAAACATTTATTTGTGTTGTGTGCTATTTGTTTCTTTGTAGACATTAAAATATATGACATTTGCTATTTTCAAAAGTCTAACACTGTTTTGATTCAGCTATTCTTAATAGACTAATTTGCAGACTGATTTTTTAAATACTCACATTTGGCGATGACGTCCAGCACCACAGCGAATGGGGTGAGCGCTCCGATCATGTAGAGCAGGGCCACCGTGTCCTGGATGGAGAGACGCTCCTCTCCCGCCCCGTAGTACAGACACCCGACCAGCAGGGACATGAGCAGCGCCTCGAAGCCGTGGACCAATAGGGTGACTAGGTCTCTGTAGTCATTGTACATGTGACGCCTGAGGGGGGAGACACGAGAGGAGGGCAGTGAACACAAAAAACTGATTAGAACGTGTTGTGAGGGACATCTTTGGAACATAACAGCTGAGTGCACAGTTTACCTGCTGAGTCAGAGCAGATTCCTTTAAATATCACACAACTCAACAAACCACCCCTTATGCTAAAACATTACTTTTCAAAAGACTCTGCAAGCGTTTATGTTGAAGTGGTTATGATGTACGAGATGTGTGAGGGAGACAGATGTTTTGATATACTTTTTATTAGTTTAAAGCTGCCCCCATTCACTTTAATTCATCTCTGTTCACTGCGGAGGAAAGCAAGTTAAGACTTGATGAGTAATCGATACACACAAGTTCAGTTTGTGTGAAGAGTATTCCTTTCAAATCTGTACAAATGAACACACTTTTAACGTGTCAGGTGGTGTCAGGCGTGTGGAGGTAAGACACATCCGTGAGAGTTGGTCTGACCTGATGAGGATGGTAAATTGGTGAAGCCGGCCAGGCAGTCTTTTCTTTTGTTTAGCGATGGTGATAACTTCCTCTCCGTTTTCTTTGCTCAGCTGCTGAGGGCTGCAGACAGGACAAGATACATTCAGTGGAAACGAGAGAAAGGATGGGGAATATACGTGAAAGTATGATGGCAAACGTGAATAAACCTTTTAGTTTGTGTGGGTGTTGTGTTGGCGCCGTCTGATTTCCACATGTGATCCTCGGTGTCTCGGACCTTATCCATGAAACGCTCCGCCAGAACCGTGGAGCGCTCCAAACCCTCGGCCTCTCGCTCGGGGCTGCGCCGGTCGATACTGATCAGATCAACTGGACATAACGAGCACAACAACAACAACAACATTAGGCTTGTCAAAAGAACATCAGTGTTTCATGTGTTTGAGCAAAAGTTGTCTAAGCTGGCACTGAGTGTGGGCCAAATTACAAGTGTAAAGGTCCCCTATTATACTGTGTTTCATCAATATATGACAGGTCTCATAGTCATATATATACAGAACAGCAAACAGATCATGGCAGCATTACCCATAATCCCCTCTGTTTCCGCCCTGTTTCCAAAGTTTTTCTCTGCTTGTTACTTTAGATGAAAATAAGGAGCCCCTCCCCACGCCCCTCTGAGAGACATTTGGTTACAAAGAACTCAATGGTGCTCTAGAGGAGATTCAGGTGATAAGGGGGGGGGGGGGGGGTTACCTTGGTTGGTGATTGGCTAATGGCGACACAAGCCAAAAAAATCGTTATGACATCATAAAGTGGCCAAAATCAGGTTTTTATATAAATGGATCAGGACAAAAAGAGAGAATCTTTTTTCCTGACACTTTGAGAATGTATTTACACAGAGTGGACACGTGGTTATGTATAACAGACGTGAAAAGTGGATTCTGCATAATAGGTGACCTTTAAGAGATAGTTTGGCGATCTAAAGAAGCATTATGCTGTATTAATAGCTTCCTCCACACACACACACACACACACACACACACACACACAACACCACACACACACACCCACAACACACACACACACACACACACACACACACACACCACACACACACACACACACACACACAGACCACACACACACACACACACACACACACACCACACACACACACACACAACTGACCATAGAAGTCAGAGGGGTTGCAGTATCGTGGGCAGGGGTATTCCAGGGCAGTGAAGTACGGCACCATCTCCCGGGCAGCGCCACAGTAAACAGCTGATCCCGACGACAGCAGCACCACCAGGTCGAACAGCTGGAAGATGTCGGAGCGCGGCTGGTGGACGGACAGCAGCACCAGGCGGTTCCCCCGGGCCAGGCGGGACAGGGTGAACACCAGGTTGTGCGCCGTGAAGCTGTCCAGACCTGAGGTGGGCTCGTCCAGGATCAGAATACCTACATATAAAAACACTAGTTCAATAATCCATCTAATGACATACATCTTTGTCAACAATTGGCGTCGTTTATCAGGTCTGAAGAGTTATTATTAATAGATAGATGATAGATGGATGGATAGATACTTTTATTGAATGTTTGCGTTGCCGCAGCATAAAAACACAAGGCAATGTACATAAGAGAAACTAAGACACAGAAATAAACAGTCCAATATATTTCAGAAATAGAAATAAAATAGTAAACAATAAAATATATTGTCTTTCCTAAAGGAGAACCAGGTTGAGGTGTATACAATTGAGCCAACATAAGGACCAAGATTTAGTGCTTACAATTACAAATACATTACAAGCAAAATCATAATAACGTACAGAAAATAGTTCATTGCAAAAGTTAAAGAAATCAAGAGTTTTTCCGTTGTTTCTCTCACCGGGGTTCCAGAGAAGTTGAACAGCTATACTGACTCTCCTCCTCTCCCCTCCAGAGACCCCCCTCACATAGTCGTTTCCCACCCTGGTGTGAGCGCACTGTCGCAGCCGCAGCTCTGCGATGACATCATCCACCTGAGTCAGTGTAACGTATGGTTTAGTATTACAGCAAAAATGTATTTGAAGAAAAAATGATCGGCAGCTAGTCCAAACATTTGGAGGAAACATTATGATCTTTTAAAAGAAAATAAGAAATCAGTACTTAAGACTCCAAATTGTGCAAAATGGGGAGAATAAGTAAGTGGGGGCAAAAGAGTCACATTAATTCACAAATGTATTTATTATTATCCTCTTACTATGTACATCGACTGAAGCCTTACTGGAATGGCATTGTTATGATTTCACTTTACATTTTTAGGTAATTTTGTATTATAATTCTTGCCCATTGGTTTGCATTGAGTTTGTTGACATTGAGAACAGAGTGAGTGAAGTGTGTCATTGTGTTTAAGTGTAATACTTTTTCTTAATCCTTATTTTAGTGTGGTAGGTTACTCCAAATGCTTATAGTGAATTCTCTGGTGACTAAGGTGTGTATCTGGTTCAACCTCACCCTCTGGTCCCTCTGAGCCTCGGTGAAGTGGGTGGGGAGCCTCAGTTTGGCAACGAAGGCGAGAGTTTCGCGGACGGTGAGGTGAGGAAGAAGGCGGTCATCCTGCCGAACGTGAGCGATGCTCTTCTTCACCAGCTGGGGAGTGTTGGGCTTCCCGTTAATCAGAACCTGACCGGACGTCATTTTCCCGCCCTCATCACGACACGTTATGATGTCCAGCAGGGAGGTTTTACCACAACCTGGAAGAAGAAGAGTACAAAGCTCAAATGAGGCAAAAACAAGTCAAATTGTGAAAAAAGTACACATTATTTTTAGATGTATTTATAAGTCTGTAGACGCGCTGAGCTTTTTCTTTATTTCTTTATACTTCATGCATCTAGTCTAAAAGAACGTAGAGAGTTTTAGTTGTTTCCTGTAGTCCACTGCAGATCAATGATCGTTATCCAAGAAGGCCATTGCATCTAAGTACTTAAAAGCCAAGTATGTGTGTGTGTGTGTGTGTGTGTGTGTGTGTGTGTGTGTGTGTGTGTGTGTGTGTGTGCGTGCGTGCGTGCGTGTGTGTGTGTATATTTGTCACCTGAGCTGCCAATGATGGCTAACATCTGCCCGCTGCGGACCCTCAGGCTCAGCTTGTTTATGGCTGTCTGCTTGTCTCCTTTCATCTCCCACGGCAACTTGAACTCTGATAACCTCTCGTACCAGGGAATCTGAGCTGCCGTGTCCACCTGACACACACACACACACACACACACACACACACACACACACACACACACACACACACACACACACACACACACACACACACACACACCTATGAGCACATATAACAGGCACATATACAGCACAGTACTGTGTGTGAGAGCAGAGCGGTTGCCCTCGGTTACCTCATACTGCAGGTTGTTGACCTCCAGCTCATTGCACCCCCCGCTGTAGGTGAAGTAGAGGCTGCTGTCCTCATCAGACGAGAATAACTCTTTGTCTTGATGCTGTGGAAAAAATAAATGACGCAATGACTCAATTCACATTGTATACGTGTATCCATATCAGTTCAGAAGGACAAACTGCAATATGATGGAAATGAAGATCATTAAAGCCATACAAGTCTTTGCCAAATGATTGAATACTTATTAACGAAAGTGTCTTCCTCATGCTTACAATTACACAACTGAGAACATGGACTGCACATCTTACACTTCACTTTACCAATGATTTGCATGAGCAAGTGTGTGTGTGTGTGTGTGTGTGTGTGTGTGTGTGTGTGTGTGTGTGTGTGTGTGTGTGTGTGTGTGTGTGTGTGTGTGTGTGACCTTTGTTGGTACAGAGTCCTTTTGGAAACCTGCCAAATGTAACCTTTAAATGTCTCCAGTAAAAGAAATGCCCACACTACGTTGTCCGACCTCTTCAATTAGAACATTAAACTACAGATTTGTTTTAACGTAATTCAGACATCATTAATAAAAGAGACTGAATGCTTTTACACAAGGCAGCAACTTATTGTTTAGACAAATAGCTGATACGCACACAGGTTAGCTGTTAGCAACACTTTGTCAGTATTGCACTGTGGGAAAAACTAGAACCAGAATATGTGAAGCTGCACATTCAATTTGTAAACTTAAAAACATTGATATATATATATTATGGACAAAGGTACATTGACATATATTAAAATATTGTGTAATTCATAGACAAAATATGAATTACTTTGGTATCCAACTTTTTAACCATATCAACTAAATTACCACTTAACATTTTTCCAAATTGAAGTCATTTGTTGAGGGGATTATAAATACATCTGGACTCTGTTGGACCCACATTGCAAACTGATTCAGCCACTTTAGGTTTGATTCATAAAAGCAGCAGCTATGCATCAGCCAAAGACAGTAGCTGTGTTTTGTGATAGTGGAAAGAAGGTTTCGATATGACTTGAAGTAACCAACGTATATAATCAGAGGAACCTAAAATCAATACATTGTTACGATGACTGACCTGCGAGGAGCTGTTGGCCTGATTTGGGCCGATGTCTGCGTCCATGATGATGCAAGTTGACTTGTAGGGTGGAGGGGTCAACACCCCCCAATTACTTCTTCAGTTCAATTCGCCTCTTTTCCTCTCTTTGGGTTTCTCCCTTTGCTTCTCCTCTGTTCTTCTTCTCCTCTCTGTCAGACGATTCGCCTCCAGTCCAGCTGAAGACCTCCTCTGGTCTCAGCTCACAGGCCCTTTCCTAAAAGAAACGTCCACGCTCATGTCACAGAGTTGTTCCTCTGCTCTGTCCCGTCACATAGCTATT
This sequence comes from Pseudochaenichthys georgianus, assembly GCF_902827115.2. Classification (NCBI taxonomy): domain Eukaryota; kingdom Metazoa; phylum Chordata; class Actinopteri; order Perciformes; family Channichthyidae; genus Pseudochaenichthys; species Pseudochaenichthys georgianus. Next base: position 32,480,379 of record NC_047517.1, read on the forward strand.
CTGGCCACAGTGACACATTGAGGACAGCCAGCCAGTCCACTCAGCATGTGTTTTTGTTGGTCTGCTTTATACAACTCCAGATCAAAGTTCTCAGAGATAAGGCTGTGTGTTTATGGTCCCGCAGAGACTCGCACTGCTGATCCGTACAGGGACCGAGTGCAGTCTGCGAGAAACCTGAAGTTTAGAGCCTGTGGATATGTGCAAACTGATCTGAGGCTGACTCCACTTACGGTTGATGTTTGGAGTGGAAGAATGGCCGGAGACATGAACACATTTTATTCAATGGAGCCGGTGGAGCCGGAGAGCGGGACCGAAGTCGGAGGGTCCTTCAGGTCTGTGTCGGAGGGGAAGAGGGACGTGTGGAGGGGAGAGGAGCCGTCAGAGCCCTCCTGCTGCCTCAGTGTCAGCAAGGTCTCCTACACTGTCAGGTAACAAGGGCATGACTGAGAGACACAACCACACTCTGAGGATCAATGACGTGTAAATAAACCTTTGAGGTCTTACCCACATTTTATAATGAAATAGCAGACAATACATATAATGTATAAGCTTCTTGATACATTCTATATTCTTTCAAATCAAAAATCACAGAGAGGATGTTTATTCTGATCTGGGAATTGTTAAAAAAAAACTTTTGGTGTAAATGTCTCTGGGTCTGTGTGTGTGTGTGGTGTGTGTGTGTGTGTGTGTGTGTGTGTGTGTGTGTGTGTGTGTGTGTGTGTGTGTGTGTGTGTGTGTGTGTGTGTGTGTGTGTGTGTGTGTGTGTGTGTGTGTGTGTGTGTGTGTTCCAGTGAGCGTTTGGGTCCATGGTGGGACTTGCCCTCCTACAGGAAGCGATGGACTCGTCAGATCCTCAATGACGTCTCCTTTCACGTAGAGAGCGGGCAGATCATGGGCATTCTGGGAAATTCAGGTTCGCACCTAAAGGAACACCAAACAGCAGAGCTATCACTCAACAAATAATCAACACATTAAATAAATCCGTTTTTTTTTTAGACATACAGTAATATCATTTTTAAAGGGAATGGATCTGAGTTATTTAGGTGTTATACATGGACTTCATCTAAATAATTAATGATGTTATGCTAAAGGAGGTTTAACAGGCAATTTGGTGGCAGCTATCTATTTGGGGAAATGCCCCGATGCAACTAACATGCATTCATGTGTTCCTTCTGTTCCCCCTTCCAACATGTTATTAAATGTGACAAGATGTACCCTGTCTTTGAAGACTATATGTTCCTGTATCCATGTGCATGTGTTGGTGCATATTGTCCTGTCCAGGCTCAGGAAAGACCACACTGCTGGATGCGGTCTCAGGGAGGATTGGAAACTGTGGCACGCTGACGGGGGAGGTCTTCGTTAACGGCATGAACCTGAAGAGAGAGGAGTATCAGGACTGCTTCTCCTATGTGCTGCAGGTAACACAGACCTCCAGTATAAACAGAGACTATCAGTTATATCTGACCACAGTAACTCATTATATTCTTCTAGATGGTTCAAACTGGGCCTTCAGCGCGGCCTAACAAGACTGAATCAAATAAATAAATACAAATTGAAAAAGCACTAAATCACATGCACATTTTGATAAACTTTTGATAAATAATTGGTTTGAGAGGGGGTCGTCAGAGTAACTAACTAATTGTAACTGACACATATATTAAAAATAATAACCAACACAACATTGATGATAGTCTGCTTCGTATTGTATGCTCCATAAAAAGGTTTGTTTATACATGGCACTTTAGATCACCCTACATGGTACTTTTGTTTAATATGCAGTTTATTCATATGGAATAGGGGGTCCCTGCTCCATTGCTCTTTAGCTAAGGGGTCTTTGGCCGGAGAAACGTTAAGGAGCCCTGGTCCAAAAGTATTAAATGTGAGCGGCTGCATGCAGAAAGTTTGCTTGTGTTAAAGTTGCTTGTTGCTAACCACCACAAAGTCAATGAACGTGTCTCATTTGCTAAAAACTCCTGGAAAGGTTGCCCTGGCCTCTGGATGAAATTAACTGCAGGCCCTCGCTGGCCTCCTCATACACTTAATCTCTCAATGAGAGGTGCTCAAGTGTATCCAAAGCCTGAATTAAAAACAGTCTTAAAACCGGCCTTGCTTCCTTTCAAATCATCTCCTTCTTCTGGCTGATAGCACCCCCCCCCTGCCCTCTAAGCCTCGTCATTAACTTCCCCTGCTAAGCTGTAGATGAGGAGGTGATATGAGCTCCTGATATTAAAGTCATTCAGATGGAGGAGTGGGACTGGGAGGCGCCACGTGTTAATTGAGGAAGGCAGCGGGTTCAAGCAATGTGTGTACAGTATATGTGTGTGTGTGTGTGTGTGTGTGTGTGTGTGTGTGTGTGTGTGTGTGTGTGTGTGTGTGTGTGTGTGTGTGTGTGTGTGTGTGTGTGTGTGTGTGTGTGTGTGTGTGTGTGTGTGTGTGTGTGTGTGTGTGTGTGTGCGCACGAGTGTGTGTGTGTGTTCCAGTTGGAATATATGAACATATGAACGGGCGGCTGTGGCTCAGTGGATAGAGTGCTGGACTTAGAATCAGGGGGAACCAAGTTCAAACCCCACTGCAGTCAGCATGTCGTTGTGTCCCTGGGCAAGACACTTCACCCTGTGGGGATTGTCCACAGTATTGAGTATTGAGTATGTTAAGTCGCTTTGGATAAAAGCATCTAACAAATGACATGTAATGTAATGTAAAATATATCAAGTATACTGCTGTATGTGTCCTATATGAATGTAAAGATGTGCTGCAGGACGTTTAAAGGAGATGTTATGCCATTTCCCCTCAATATGTTTCAAGATACATTGTAGTTTGAATACTAGAGTACACACAAGAGGAAGACAGATATGTTCTTCATGGTGGACATTATTACTTATCCTCCATAAGTAAGAAACATCCATGAAATCGGTAGACTGCATCACCTACTTTCTTTTGTACTCTCTCTTCCCTCTTCCCTCTCCAGAGTGATAACTTGTTGAGTTATCTGACAGTGGAGGAGACTCTGACCTACACCGCTCAGCTGGCCCTGCGGAAACTCTCGTCCGCAGCCATCAAGAAGAAGGTGACTTTCAAGAGCCTCTTCTGCACTCTATCACTTTTCCTCAGCTGGAACGTGGCCTTTCAGCAGGCTAGAACAAATACAAAAAGGAGACAAGTTTTATTCCAAGAATCCTTCCCAGTGTTCTTCAGGATGTCAGCAAATAGCCGAATAACTGACCCAAATGTAAAGATGTTAATTTAGTCTTGTTATTTATCATGGCATTGTCCTAACTGCATTGTGATATTCTGATGTGTAGTTGGCTATACAAGACAAATACAGCTGAGGCCAGTGTTATGGTAAAAGACAGTTACGTAGGTATGCACACCTCAGGATTATTTGTTAACATTTCTTCGAGTCGGATGAGTTAGATATTCATTTGAACCCCTAAAGATTTACTGTGCATTGTACCAATGTGTATTTTCTTCAGCTAGTCATGAACACTTTCACTGGTGCAGCCGGTATAATGCTGATATTCTGCTCATCATTTTTTAACTTAGAAATGAAAAGGAATTACTTCCTCTTATTTCCTATATTCCATATTCCCTTATGCCCTGTCCTTCACGCAGAACCATTTCATAGGGCAGTAATAAGCAGAAAGTATTCATAATGATTAGAGCTAGCATCTAATAAACAGCCTACATCACAGCTCTCCAGAGAGTTTCATTTCACTTGTAAGCAGCTCAACCCTTACAACAGGATTATCAGAAGAGGGAATAGGAAGGGTATATTTCAAGTTTGTTATGTATAGAAGTTATTGGGCTTTTTTCTTATCGACTTACATATTTTCAAATGTAATTGACTGAATTGATTGTAAATTGGGCTTATAAACACATGGACACTACTGTGTAATATATGTTTAGAGATATATATTTAATTAGTACAATACAAGAAAAGCTAAAGATTCATTTGTGGGCCGTATTCCATTATACTTTTTGAATTTGCTGAGGGCCGATTCAAAATGTCCCGCGGCCCCCATTTGGCCCCCGGGCCGTAGTTTGGACACCCCTGATCCAGGCCCTTGTCCCCTGACCTTTGACCTCCGGTCTGTGTAGGTGTCGGCGGTGATGGCCGAGCTGAGTCTGAGTCACGTGTCCCACAGTGTCATCGGAGGTCGGGTTTTCCCAGGGATCTCTGGGGGCGAGAGGAGGAGGGTCTCCATCGCCAGCCAGCTTCTTCAGGACCCCAGTGAGTATCTCTGCAGCTGGGAAATATACGTGTTATCTGAGAATCAGGAACTTCCAAAGGGCCCTTTAGCTGCGAAGGTGAAAGCTACTATCCCTTAGAGTCTTAAAGCTTTACTGAAATAAATGAGGAGATGGGAAGTAGATAAACTAAAGTGTTAGAGGGGATTTATTTGAAGGTTTGAGACATTGTTTGGGGATTATTATACAAAAGGGGCTGCGACAGAATATCAGAAAGATGTCCCTAATATTCAGCACAGTAAGGAGATTAGTAAGTTATTGCATTAACACTAGAGATCTAGACCGTTGAACCTGAAGTGTCAGCAAATATCATTCAACAAATATATGTACCCCTCTCTTAAACATTATGTTTTAAATTATGCAATGCTTCTACTTTTCTTAAACTTTCACTCACAGAAGTTTCAGCAGCATAAATACCTTACCATCTGAGTACTTAGAATAACAAATTATGTCAAATGTGTGTGTAAAATACTGGAAATAACTCAACACTCAGTGTCGCCCATACTTCAAAGACCGTCGTTCAGAGATGGTCTCTTTCTCCTGATATCCCATCCAGTATTAGACCTATACAACAAATTATACTTTATGCAAATGCTGCTGGAGATACTTATGAAAGCAATCGGATTGTGCTCTGTGTCTGAAACAGAAGAAATTCAGCAGAAGATATCTCTCTCCCCAGAGACTTCCAGAAGGAGTCTTAAACACAAAGGGATCTGAGAAAGAGAGGAATAAGGAAAGGACAGAGGGAGAGATGGAGAAGAGTAATGAAAGAGCGGGTTATCACACAAGGAAGGCAATGAGCAGAGACCCAACTGTGTGTGTGTGTGTGTGTGTGTGTGTGTGTGTGTGTGTGTGTGTGTGTGTGTGTGTGTGTGTGTGTGTGTGTGTGTGTGTGTGTGTGTGTGTGTGTGTGTGTGTGTGTGTGTGTGTGTGTGTGTGTGTGTGTGTGTGTGTGTGTGTGTGTGCTTGGGCTCATCCCAGGTGTAGTTTATCAGTCATGCAGTCCTCCAGGGAGGTTGAAGGGTCTCAGTCCTCATTCAGGATTAGACTGGCCATGGACACACACACACACACACACACACACACACACACACACACACACACACACACACACACACACACACACACACACACACACACACACACACACACGCACACACGCAAAGCCGCACACAAAGTAATGAGAGGTTCCCATTCGCTGCCTTTCCAATCAACCAGGAAATGAATTAATCTCACAATTAAAGCATCTGCTAATTCCACCCTGCTTTCATAATGCAACGAGGCAATCTTTTAATTGTCCTAATTAGAGTAATTAACTAAAAAAGAAAAAAAGAGAACTCACTTATCTTCACAAGTGAAGTTGGCCCCGTTGAGGGTCCTGCCTGTGCCACTTAATGTGACGTACATTTGAAAGTTTCCAAGAAAAAGTTATTGTGCTGCTTGTGTTTCGATGTGAGACACACCTGCGTGAGGCTGGTGATGTCAGTGGCTTGGTGTTATTGCAGGGGTGATCCTATTGGATGAGCCGACCACCGGCCTGGACAGCATGACGGCCAATCAGATCGTGGAGCTGCTGGCCGAGCTTGCCAGGAGGAACCGTATCGTCATAGTAACCATCCACCAACCACGCTCCGAGCTCTTCAGGGTGAGTTCAGAGAGAAGCTGAAGTAAAAGAGTGAAACTTTCTTATCAGATTTGTTTTTCAACGTATACAACTCTGTGTGTGTGTGTGTGTGTGTGTGTGTGTGTGCGTGTGTGTGCGTGCGTGTGCGTGTGTGTGTGTGTGTGTGCGTGTGTGTGTGTGTGTGTGTGTGTGTGTGTGTGTGTGTGTGTGTGTGTGTGTGTGTGTGTGTGTGTGTGTGTGTGTGTGTGTCACAGGTGTTCAGCAGGATAGCTATAATGAGTCGGGGGGAGCTGGTGTTCTGTGGGCAGCCAGAGGAGATGGTGGACTTCTTCAGCCAGTGTGGATATGAGTGTCCAGAGTACTGCAACCCTTTTGACATCTATGGTACCTCGTGCTATTACATGTGTTACTCATACAAAAACATGTACACCTTTTGCATACAAAACAAACACGTGTATGTGTAGCATGAACATTCAAACATTCATATGTGTGTCATTTCAAACAGTTGACTTCACCTCAGTGGACACACGCAGCAGTGAGAGGGAAGAAGCCACTTTCAGTCGCATGCACGAGATCACCTCGTCCTATCAGAGGTCTCCCATCTACCAGTGCATGCTGGGAAAACTGGAGCAGAGCCTGCAGTGGGTGCACAAGCCTGCCATCCCCTACAAGAGCAAAGAGTCCCCCAGCGGTGCAGCCAAACTGGCAGTTCTGTTCAGGTCAGAGCCTCAGCCCCTACCGTAGATATCCAAAACAAAACAGCTGATTACTGCCTACTACAGACATTTAGATTTAGATTCCTACGTACACTCTTGCATCTTTATCATTCTTGTACAAAAACCAGCATTTCCTGTTAATCATTTCTATTTATCGTGTTGCAAGTTAAAGGTAGTTCCTTCTGTCTTCATAACTTGTTCCTGTTTGCCACCTGTGTCTCATCGCCTTGTGTTGTGTCTGTTGCCGTATGATTGTGCATCTGGCAACAGGTATAGTATGTGTGTTTACATGTGTGTTCTGCGTGCAGGCGGACACTAAGAAACCTGTCCAGAGACAGGATGGGCGTCCTGATGCGTCTGTCCCAGAACCTGATCTACGGTCTCTTCGTGGCCTTCTTCGTGATGCATCTAGACCTGGACGTCAGTAAGGGAGCAGTGCAGGACCGCATCGGCATCATCTATCAGAGCATTGGAGCTTCACCTTACACCGGCATGCTGAATGCTGTAGCTCTCTGTGAGTCCCAAGAACACCACACACCTGTACATCGAAGGATAACATTCACTTTAATCCACGTTTATGATTTTTCCAGGCATTTGAACTGAAAGTGAAACGTTTGCACCCTTTAGATATCAAGCAACTCTCAGATAGTGTACATACTATGAAGCAACTGTACCTGTATGACACCACCATTCGTCTCAGTTCTGAGTCTTAATATTAAATAACTAACATTGTTGGACTTACTGGAATATCCAAAGCAAAAGACAGGGTGCCTGCATATATCGCCGTACACATGTTAACATGATAATACGATGACTTCAGGGCAATTCAAAAGTGCAAGCATATTACGTGATTAAAAGAGATGTATTATCTTTATCAAACAGCATGTTCGAAACGTCTTTATCTCAGCTGTGTAAGCTCGCTTATCTCTTGTTTGGTTGGTGAAAGGGCTCTGCACTATTTTTGATCCCTTCAGCAGAAATATATTATGTCTAGCTTGGCGTTTGCCGAGACTTTATTTCCCACCAGTGTCTCTCGTAGGTCAAAGTAACACATGTAGTGGGATGATTTAATTACAGCATTAGTACACCAGATTAGAACTGCAGTTTGATTTGATCAGAAATGTGTCTTAATCTGTGCAAACAAAACATGTCTATTTGCATCGTTTTATGTCAGGAGTATTTGCATTTCATTTATACATGTTACATTTGTTATTTGCTGTAGAAATGTCCACAGTTAGTTAAGCTGTTATGTATGGGTTACCTTCAGAGGGACGTTGACCTTTCCTCTATTTAAACTCAATGAATCCAAGTGCCTTCCACATACAGACCTATACAACAGTATCTACAGTATGTTATCTGTCTTTACATGTGATCGTGTCTCTTTGTGTTGAAAGGGTTAATGGTTAGTATTTAAAGCAGCTGCTGTGACCTGTAGTAACCTCAATGCAGATAAACGTTCACACACTATTACTGTATCGACACAGAGATGACAGATGAATACAGACCTGTTGTTAGGGTGTTTTAAATTCATTATAATGTATTTTGTCATAGTTGCAATTTAAAGGTGGGGGTAGGTAAGTTTCAGAAACCGGCTCGAGATACACTTTTTGTTATAGTCCATGGAATGCTCTTAACATCCCGATAGCAATGAATATCTTAAGTGCTTTGACAAAAAATCCATAAAAAAAATTCATCTGTAGAAGCCGTAATACTGTAAAAAGTACAACTATAGCCTACCTGCCTGTCAGCCTTCCATCGGGGCACAAACTTATCTCATGCACTCATGCGTTCGTATGTGTTGGAGGAGGGGCTCTATAAGGAAGTGGCAGATTTTCTCCGGTTGTGTATTTTCAAATTCTAGCGATCTCGAGTCGGTTTCTCAAATTTACCTACCCACCTTTAAGAGTTTCACAGCCAAGAAACAATATGTTTTTCCCAATTAGTAGTATTCGTTAAATTAAAGGGGTTAGGTAAATATTAAACTGATTAGGCTTAATTACAGGCTTAATTCAAATCTGTCTGAACATTAATTCCACACTTAAGGTGTATATTAAAAAATACAATAACCAGTGAAGGATATTGGGTATTTGTTGTGATTATCTGTTCAATGTCTTGCTCCCTTATCAGCTGAGTTTAAGTGCTCTGCCTGATACTGAGGATCAGAGATATGATAACACACTGGGCTGAACAGAAGTATCACTTTAAAGTAAGAGGTCATTAAAAGCTCTTCCTAAGAACTGAAACAGCCGGAGGTAGAGATGAGGGGGAGGTGTATCACACTGACCTTGAGGTTTAACGAGTTGTCGGACTAACTTGCAAGTCTGAATTATGGTCTGATCGATCTGGAACAAGACTAGATGTCAAGGACATTCAGTAACCTTTGAACTGGATCACCTTTGGTCTTCGTGATGAGGTATAACAAATAAAGCTTTATTTGTTTTAATGATGCCTCTCTTTTTAAATTCAAGATTTCACAATAATAATAATAATACATTTATTTTGGGGGGCGCCTTTCATAACACCCAAGGACACCTTACAGGGTTACAGATTTACATTTACAATTTTACCTTACAAATTAAAACAGTGGATTTAGTGAAGTATCAGCCAGGGTAAGACAAGACAAACAACAGGAAATTGACTACAAAAGGACACGAAAGGACACAGGGTACAGATTATAAAGAAAATGCCAGTTTGAACAGGTGGGTTTTGAGTTGGGTTTTGAATGTTGTTAATAACAATATCATCTGTCAAATGTTAGTACTTTAAGTATACATTCTAATCCTGAATGTGATAGTTAAGTAAGTACAATTCAAATCGACTTCCCTGTAGTCTTTCCTCAATTAACTCTAACAACAACGTACACCTTAGAAGCAAATGTGAAGTTTTATTTGTATTGAATATGATCCATTTTGAGAGCTTCATGGGCTTTAGGTACTAATAGTTTAATCCTCTTTTCAGTCCCCGCGTTGCGAGCCATCAGTGATCAGGAGAGTCAGGATGGTCTGTACAGTAAATGGCAAATGTTCTTGGCGTACATCTTCCACATCCTGCCCTTCAGCATTCTGAGTGTTTTCATCTTCACCTCCTTCCTTTACTGGTGGGTAGTACATACGTGTGTGTTGGCCATGGAGCATCATACATTGTGTGATTTAGTTTAAAGGATCCTACTTGCACATTAAACTTTCCTCAAGGCTTTAAAGGATCTACAATTGTTACTTAAACATTCCCAGCCTAGCCGATCCCTCCTCGGACTAACTCTTCTTTTCTCCCTCCTGCTACGCTTGTCCCCTCTCCTTTCAGGACGGTGGGGATGCACCCTGACACCTTGCGCTTCCTGTGTTATTCTGCTGTAGTCCTGGTGCCACATATTATAGGTGAGCTGATAAGAAGAACAACTATCATTCTTTAACGGCTCCCAAGCACACATTTAGCCATATTCTTTTTGTAAAGTAAAGGATTACAAAATCATGCTAGAATCTGCTCCACGATCCTTTTCCAAACATCGTAAAACTGTCTTCATGTTGTTGTTTAGATGTTCTGTGCCCACACGAGTATAGTGTCAAACCTATAAGTATGTCGGAGGTTGTTGAATGTCATATTTCGCCTGTTTATAACTTTTAGTATATATTAATTACGTTTTTGTTTTATCTTCAGGTGAGCTTCTGACTGTGGTGCTATTAGGAGTGGTCCAAAACCCTAACATGGTCAACTCTGGAGTGGCTCTGCTCAATATCGCAGGGATCATGGTGGGATCTGGCTTCCTAAGGTAAAACATTAGAATACATACTGACCTAAAGCAGCTCATATTTTAGACTTTTAAGAAGGGCTTTTCTTTAGGTTTTCATTGTATAAGATGGTATTATAGATGCCGCTACCAACTTCCACATGCTACGGGTAACCCTCCCTCTCCTCTGCCTCCAAAAGGAGCACCCTCCAGATGCCGGTGGTCTTCCAGTGGCTCAGCTACCTGACCTTCCAGAAGTACAGCTGTGAGCTGCTCATAGTCACTGAGTTTTACGGACTCGACTTCACATGCAGTAAGTCGTTTCACCATGGCGCCGTCCTGTGTTCACCTACGCTGAGAATGAAACTAGAACAATGCACAGTAGCTATTTACAAGATGTGCTTACAGCTCACAGACAATGATGTGTCCATGCATGACTATTAGGAGTCTTACTTGAGCTGTTTTAGAACTGTTTTTATGTTTAAAACCCGACATATTGTTAACTTTCTATCTGGTGTGTTGTTGCAGATGCTTCCAAGCCGTTGCTGCCTGGCGCCTGTATGATCACTCAGGGCAGTCAGATCATTGATGAGGGCTACCCTGGCGCTCTGTCCAGATACACACTAGACTTTGTTCTCCTCTACTCCTTCCTCCCCGCTCTCCTGCTGCTGGGCGTCATCAGCTTCAAGATCAGAGACAAGCTGATCCGTCATTAAAACCACAGACACACTTTTGAGGGAGAATCTTCGGTTGAAACATGAAGATAAACTGAGTTTGCTTTTGAAGATGTAAAATAGATTAAGAAAAAAGATTTACATTATGATGTAGTCCAAACAGATGAGGAGTACTGAAGTGTGTCACTTGTGTGTGCTTCCTTTTCACCAACAATCAATCAAGGCATGTTCCTTTGTTTTATAGAATAATATTAAATATGTCAGAGCAGTGATGCAAGTACAAAGAACTTATCCCATCACAATCCCATTGCAGTGTGCACAGTACAACAGGACGTATCTGTGTAACCTGGGATGCAGCTATTGACATTAAAGGTGGGGTATGTCAGTTTGGAGAAACCAGCTCGAGTGCGCTAGAATTTGAAAGTACACAATCGGAAAAAATCTGCTACTTCCTTCAGACTTCCTCACAGAGCCCCTCCTCCAACACACACGAACGCGCACATGACCAATGAGGGCACGAGATAAGTTTGTGCACAGATGGAAGGCTGACAGGCAGGTAGGCCATCCAGTTATTTTAGCCGGGCCGGTTCAGATGATTGGTCGTGCTTTTTACAGCACCACGGCTTCCACAGATGACATTTTTTAATGTATTTATTGTCAAAGGATTTCATATATTCATTGCTATCAGGATGTTAAGAGCATTCCATGGAATATAACAACAAGTGTTTCTGAAATAAATGACATACCGCACCTTTAAGCCAATTGATACGACTTGATGCTAAATAACTGAGAGGTCCCTGTAATAAATATAACTATTCATCCATGCTGCTTTAACTCTGATTGGGCTCAAACAACAACTGAGACAGACCGACCGATTCAACCTAAGCTTGTGTACAGTTTAAATAACAATATCTGCAAATATTTAAAAATCATTATTTTTATATAAAAGTTACAGAATAGAGATTTATTTAACTTCAAATCACCAGTTTGATTCATGTTCCAAGCACTATATTGAATATTGAGTGCATTACTTTTTTAAATATTGTGATTGTAATGTATAATGAATAAGAAGTGACATTTATATTTTTTGAACATATTTTATTATTAGTATACAAGTAGTTTTGTTAGGTTTGAAAAAACATAATGACACAAAAGGGAATAAATAAGTATACACTGTATTTACATGAATATGTGGTGTGTGTGTGTGTGTGAATATAAGTCAGATGATCTCATGTTTCCAGCTCCAGTCCTTTCCATGATTTAGCTGCTTCCCTCTTATACTGCTCCAACTCCTGAAAACAGATGTCGACAGAAAGAGAGGTATTAAAACATCATATTTTACTACAGCAATGAAGTACACTTAAAAAAAATGGCAAGTAGTTTCACAAACATGTACTATAATACAGAAATACCTGGAAATGAATGGTAATAGGTAATATTATGTTTTAAACACTTGTGAGGCCTACAGAGGAACACTGCATTATTGAACTTCTTGGCTTCTTTCAATGTTGGGCATGTTAGTAGACTTATTATATATAGTAGAATATTTTTACTTTGTCTGCATTTTTTCTTTAATATTTGATGTATCCATATACTGTACGGTATAAGGTAGTAATGATGATACAAATCTGCCAATGGTAATGCCAATGTGATAATTAGCCATGATGATTAGCCAGCAATTTGACTGCCTGCTTATGTTTCAATTCCAGATGGGAAGCAGTAGTTTTGCTAGTTGTTGTTGAATCATGTTGTGGATATTTGAAAGACGGCAGGGATTTAACTTTGTTTAGCTTTGTGACACAAATGTAATGATAACATATAAGAGGCCCGATCTGGGTCTAGCACAGGGTGTATGCAGGAATCCTGAAGTCAAATGTAATGCCTTTTAAGACCTTTTTAAAGACCCTTTCCATACATTTTAAGACCTCATCGCCACTTGGAGTTCTAACCGGTTACCTTGACGACACACTTTACCTCACATTTACTATATACAGTATTGATTGTCCTTCCTCCTTGTCTTCCAACCATTTGGACGCTAACTTGCATTTCCCCATAACGATGTTGTTTAACAACCGGCGTAAACGGGCCTTCGCGCTATCGAGCAGTGAGCGCGCGATGTCCTGTTCAGATGACGTCCAACCCAACGGGACGCCATAAATAAACTACACAGAATCACACTACACACCTACGCCATGATTACATTCAGGCACACTGTAGAACACAACCTCTTTGGACGCTTTATATACTTATTGAAAACAAGCTACAAAATGTAATACCTTGGGAAATGCCGTTTAATACTTTTTAATAGCCTTCATTTTTGCTAAATTGATTTATCAACTTGTAATACTTTTTAAGACCCCCTGTGATACCATATAAGAGGTGCGATCTGGGTCTAGCAGGAACACAAACTCAGAAAGGACCCGGCCCTGACCAGCAAGTTGGCCTTGAAAAACATCCCTATGGAAATAAACTTTAACCCTAATTCTCGTATTGGTTACCCAGAGCCATCTCATTATGCGCCAGTCAGCGATTCCAGCACTGTGAGGTTACTGCAGTTCAAGTGCCAGTCTGTTTATGAGACCATGACAGACACAGGGACTCTGGAGCATTGGCCTTGACTAAGACACATGCGGAGCAGTTAAATCTACTATCTTCCTCGATACCTCTTAGCAGGAAGGTCAAAGGTTAGGGTCACAAAGCACAGATAAGTGACTGGTGAATTTAGATGGTCAGCGATTGATCACCACACTGCCAACTCACGAGTTATGACGCTGACTGCAGAAGCACAGTCTGTAATACAACACAAGCATTGTGATTGGTCTAGACGTGTCACCTGATCTTTCTGGGCTCTCATGGCATCAATCTGAGGATCACTGTACTGGGGGTCTTTGGCTGGATCCTTTAGCTCCCTCTGCTCACTGGTAGACTGCAAAGAAACACAAACACGTTACGATTGGACTCTTGATAGATGTCCTTGCTCATGTAAACATGCATACATGTATGAGGGAATACTGAGAATAAGATTGCCCAGTTTGAGGGCCTTATTTTTCTTAAACATCAGGGACTGAATCCATTGCTTTTTGCAATTTGGATAAAGATAAAAGGTGATTGAAGTACCTCTTGGGGGAAGACAAGCTCGTAGACTTTCTTCCAGAGGTCCTTAGGGTTTTTGGCATGCAGAGAAGTGATGTCAACATCAGTAGCAGGAGGGGAACCTAAAGGAACAAAGACAAAACAATCCTGGTCACAACAATGAAAGTCAGAACAACAGGGGGTGGATATAAATCAGACGTTTTTCATACAAACAGCAGCAACAATTATTTAATTTATTTTGGATGCATTACTGCTTTTGGCCACCGGCTGGTGCTGTGCTCACCGATTTGGCTGAAGGAGTCGGAGCCTGCTGGAATGATGAGGGGCTTGGTGCAGTCACAGCACACAGTTTTCCTGATCATAGCATTAAGACAAAAATACAACTTAAACCAAAGTATTAAACCTATAGTACAGTAACAAATGTGCGTAATGTATAATCCAGTTCGAGCTAGAGTTCATATCACAGGGTCAAAACAGTTCAAGCTGTTATATGAATTAATGAATGAAGTCCTACTGAAGTATAAGTCAATTGGGAAATCGACTAAGTATCAGTGATACCACTTTAATAATTATGTTTTTAAAGAGCTAAATAATACCAGTCCCTGTCATTGTCCACAACTAGTTAGTGAACAGTGTTCCCCTCCTCACCCTCTGTCCAGACCGAAAGCCATGTGAGAGAAGAAGCCTTTGGTTTTTGACATCAGGCTCTCGGTCTTGATGCTAGTGAACTGATACAAAAGATAAATAACAGGAAGAGAGGACAATTAAATCAGTGGAAACAGTTGAAAGAAATTATAGATTCAATAGTAAGAGAAAGCAACAAAAAACATATGTTATGTTAATCAAATGTTATGCTTAATGTAAATATGTCACATGTATAGTGAAAGCTCACTTACAATCAGAGAGGCTGCGTAGTAGTGGGCGACAAAGCGCAGTGTTTTACTTATTACCCTCCTCTTATCAGAGTCAAATTCCTGCAACAGACAGAAAACAACTCTCCTTCGATAATGTGTAAAAACAAATCATACAAACATCCATAAAGATGTGAATTAGCCAATATGAGACCAACTTCCAGGTTATGCTGAAACATGTGTTCTACCTGAAAAAGGTCATATTTACTGCCGATGATGAGCAGAGGAACAGGAAAGGGACTGATCAGCTCTCTGTCCTGTTGGAAAAGTCACAATTAAATCAGGATAGATTTACCATCAGTGGCGGACTGACGTTCACGACGAATCCCGATGGGCCGGTACCGAAGTGGGCCGGTCGGACGATGTGGGCCGGTCGGATAAGTCACTAGCCCCCCCCCCCTTGACAATTTACTAGTGGGACCGAAGTGGGCGGGTCGAGATGCCCGGGCTGATTTTTAGTCCTAGTCCGCCCCTGTTTACCATCCTACATCTGACCTGAAGGCATAGACACATTATTCCGACTTTGTGTCGACTATGAGGAAAGTTTTGGTGAACTTTTCTCTGGGTTTTCCCCTTGTTTGTTTAGTTTATTAGTATTTCTCTTTTCACATTTTGATTTGTAACATATAATTAGTTTATAGTTTATTTGCTACTATTGCCCTGGACTGAAGAATAGATAATGCTGATATAATGTCGAGTGTGATGAGCTGAGGTCTTACAGGATAGTCTTTCGGTAGGACGCGTGCTGAGTGGACAGGCGTCTGATGTTTGGCTTTCTGTGCTTTTTGTGCCTGGGAAGAGACTTTCTCCAGCTGAGCTTGTGACGCCTGCAGCAGCCTCTCCAGGGTTCCCCACAGGGCGTTGGGTTTAGAGAGGTCCAAAATGAGGATGGCAGAGAGAGACCTGGCAAAAGGCATCAAGGAGTATGTTATCTGGCAGGATACAAAGAGTGTTGCTTCAGCACTGAGCAAGGAACCCTTGACACTGCTGTCCAAACCATGATGACTACTATATAAATGACTAAAATATTTCTACCGATTTAAATATATAGTTAAAAACAACCAATCCAAATAGTGTGTTGAGAAATGTGGCTTAACTATGTAACAAAGTACATTTATGATCAGGAATGTGTGTGAGGTACCTACCTGATGCTGGCTGGAGAGATGGGGATCTGGACCAGGTCTGACAAAGAGGTCCCTCCTCCCAGCTCCCATAGGTGGGCTATGTCTTTGGGCTGAAAGAGGAAGCCACCACCAACAGTATTATTACACTATCTCATTTAACATTGTATTGCACATAAATTAATCATTTCTGTTTTTAGTAAATAGACTTTAATGTCACTTAAATACAGAATGAACATGGTCTATTATTCTCAATGTGCTGGAGAACTAGTCAAAGTCAAGTCAAAATCAACTTTATTGTCAATCTTTCAGTTTGTGTGTACAGAGAGTTCGATCGAAATACCGCTTCCCACAATCCTGAATACAAAAATACAATAGAATGACTAGAAGCTGTGATGGCTAAATGTAGTATTTACCAGGCTTACATTTCACACAACTCCTTCTCATCAATATAGATTAGAATGGTATTGAAAGTCTTTGTCAGGATCATCTGTTGTTTGTCTTAATCCTATGTTTTACAAAGTGTCCAAGACCAACAGGGCTTTCTTACTGTGTTGTGTCCTCGGGCCCTCCTGCCAAAAGTATACTCCAGAGCCAGAGTTGGCTTGGATGGTTCATCCCTGGTAGAAAAACAGCATTATTGGTGTTTAGAAACAACACAAATGCAAAAAGGTCAATTAACAATCTTTCAGTGATTTGATTCATCACCGTCTGCTTCTCAAATTGAGCTGCACCTTTGAACATAGATTATACATATTGCATCCTGTTCCTTGGGCCAAGATTTGTCCTCTGATGCTCAAACTATTATTGTTGATAGTTAGCATTTGTTTTCTAGTGAATGGTCTCTTCCAATCATACAGACAACCCATTTAAAGCAGTTTTTTACGTGTGTTAGGCTAGATTACATCACTTTTCAGGTAATAGTTGACCCCATGCTCACCTGTCGAGGCATCTGAGGAGAATGGACGTTTTACCCTGAAAAAGAAAGCAAAGGAGAACTTAGTAGCTACAACTTATCTTATAGCAAGACTGTTTCCATTATAAAGCAATACATGTACTGTCAGTGTTGTGGCTTGGCAGTGAACAAACCCCAGCCTTGCTCCCCATCAGGAACACGGTCCTCTCGCTGACCGCCTCCTCCTCCTCCTCCCCGCCTGCAGCCTCCAGGCTCTGCACCTCCGCCGCAGCCTGCTCCCATAGCGAGTCCGAGCTGTCAAATACCACACAAAGTCAAAATATTGTTTGTAAAAAAACATGTTATTATATCAGTGATAGGGTTATAAATAAGAAAAGTCCTATACAAACTTATTCTCACCTTATTTTCGGCATCAAATTGGATTTTTCCCAAACTTTGACAAGCTAGCTAAACGGCTACAACCGAAAGAAACAAACGTTGCCAGAGTAACGGCGCATTTAGATGATGTCATCATTGGGACTCCTTGGTGAGCATTGTGGGTAATGTAGTGTCTTCAAGGTTTGTCAGTTTTGTTCAACATTTTCAAAGCTCCAATTATACAAAAATATTACAGTTTTAAAAAACAAACATGATCGACAATGTGTGTATCTTAGAATGTGTTAGATATCGTCTGTAAAATAAAAGCACATGTTTTTCTGTTAAACTACACCATACTTTTGTTATTCCTCTAGCAAAATTGAGGGGCACAAGATAAGACACCTCAGGCTAATTGTAATGTTATCTTCCAGGGTTTAAAACAGTATTTGTTGTCAGTCAAACATGCCTTGAAATAACTCTCACATGTATTTTTAAAACCTTTTTTTGTGTGGAAAACCTACCTACATTTTAAGAGACCTTTAATGGGAAGTTGTTGGGGTCTTTGCCCTTAATGTTGACACACTGTCATGTTAGATTCATACATCATTTATCGTGATTTGAACAATAAATGAAAACTTTGGGAATACTCCTTTTTAATCAGAACACAATGAAAATTATCAGAAGCAGGGAAGAAGTTCTCCCTAAATCAGTTAAATAAAAAACCACAAACAAGTAGGCAGAACACAGAAAGTAAATCAATACATAATATCATTTGACAAAATACTGTACAGTAAGGGCATCTCATTCATAGCACAGATTTCTATAGCAGCGCAAATGAGACCTTGAGTAAATCAGAACAAGACATTTCTCCGTGTAGCGATGATCTTTAAAATGTTCTTAGTTCAGGAGATCGTGAACAACTTGAAATATTTTGCGTTGAATCCTTTAAATGCAGAGGAACAGAGCGGATGATGGTGAGTCTCTTATTTACGAAAAATATGTAATCAGATGGTCTTTCATGCCTTTTTCCGTGGCTCGTCAGAATAAGGTACATTTTCGAGTAGAAGGCTCTCTCTGGGTCGAAGCACTGTGAGAGAAATGTAAAATCAGGGTCAAGATGTATGTTTTATATTTGTTGAAAAAAGACAAGATTAAGGAACATAACAACATACAGAGTTTCATATCTCCAACATGTTCCACTTGTAACACGCCTTCCCGCAGAATAGCTTCCACAGATGAGCCCATTTTCATCATCTGTAAAAAGAAAAACAAGAAGGGTAATGAGGGTTAACAGATGTGCTATTGTGTTTATTACTGAATGCTGTAGCCCTCACTGTGTAGACATGAACAATATAATGAAAACATATTTTGGATTGGACTTTGAATCAGCAGATACTTAATAGGAAAATAACTTACAATAAAGTACAGACTTGATATGAACATGAACACACATTACATTACATTACATGTCACTTATTAGATGCTTTTATTCAAAGCCACTTACATACTAAATACTGTGGGCAATCCCCACAGAAGCAATTTGGGGTGAAGTGTCTTGCCCAGGGACACAACGACATGCTGACTGCAGTGGGGTTTGAACCTGTGACCCCCTGATCCGAACACCAACGCACAACCCACTGCACCACACGCCTCCCACACACAATGTCCCTTCATGTTGTACTTTCACTGTACCTTCTTAATGTTTTCTTCTGACGTTTCCTCTTTGTTTTTCCGAAACTCATCGTTGATCTTTAATCTTGCAGCTTTGTGGAGATAAAGGATTTAGACGTTTGAATAATAAGTTCACCACTGTTATACACACTTCATTCTGCAGTGCTACACTTAGTTTAATGTATAAATACTGCTGCCACTTACTTATAAATCTGAATGTGTACTTCTGTAAATTGTAATATTGAAAGCACTACTTTCTTAAATAATAATGTTGTATTTTCTTCGTCTCTATCTATACTTTGCTGTAACAAGTTACAATTCTGATTCTAATAATCCAAAGAAAGATAGCCACGGATATTCTTCTGCTGGGAATCAAACCAACATTAGTCTCACCTGTCAGTGCTTTGTCATCATCTTTGAATACAGCCATCCTGGTTCTGTGCAACGATTTAAACGTGCTGAGGATCTGCAAATGTAATACACATGATAAAAACCACAGACTGTATGTAAACACGAAGCTTTCACAACATCAGGAACTTGACAGTCGCACTTATGAGTTATGACTTATGACACTATAATTCCCTGTCCTTTTGGCAATCTACTTCATAGAATATGCAAACATGTGTATTGAGAAACAAACAAACTATATAAACTAAAATACAACATTGTTATTATGATGTTATTTATATAAACGCATGATTATTTCGCGAACTCACCTTCAAACGTGTGCCCATCTTGACTTCTTTAGCTCACTTCCGGTTTGGAGGAAGTACCAAGGACCAATCAGTGAATACTTTGCGATGACGCGTTTCTGTAGTTTCACAAAGCCAAAACCGGCGCTGACAGTTCCTCTCATATGCACCAACATGGCTGATGAAATGGCTAAAGCGCTGGTTGCCAAACCTGGTGGAGACACTATATTCGGAAAAATCATAAGAAAAGAGATTCCTGCCACCCTGCTCCATGAAGATGACTTGGTATGCATTCAGCATTTCAACTCATAAACGCTGTTTCTGTGCAGTTATCCCCACTGCGCCCTGCAGGAGACGTGAAGCTAACGTTAGCTCCATGCTAGCTGTGTAGAAACTGTCCTGTTTAATGTTGTGAATATTAAGACACGTGTGTTTGTGTAGGTCGTTTTTCTCAGAATAAAACCAAACCAAAATAGCAACCCTGAGTACATAAATGCTTTAAAACAGTAGAAGGGCTCCTAGCCATGGTTTATATTTGTGTCTGCATATTGAGCTTTAGTTGGCTTTATACCAAAGTACGGAAAGGTCCACTTGTCTGCCTGCTACTCCAGCTGATCTACAGTTTAGCCAGTACTGACTGTGAGCATGCATGTGTTATGGTTGCAGTGAATTTAATTCTTAAAGCAGCTATTGTAGTATTTAACACACATACAACTCTCAAAAAGAGAAGCTGCCTGTGTCATATCCAATCAGAAGGTAACATCAGTGATTCAAACTGCCTGTCGAACAGGTTCACTGCTGTGTGTTTTGTTTATTCATCTGGGTCATGTTACACTTTTCTTTAAAAGTTCTTTAAAAATCTCTGAACTTCTTAATACTCCAAATGTAATAAGATTTGATTTCCTTCATCTGCTAAATAGGTAAAATAAGCATTTTACAATGTGGCATCTTTGAGACCACACATGCAACATCCTAACACACAAATACTGTAAGATTGTTGTACCAGAAATGGCCAATATCAACTTTAAAAATGGTTACATTGAAACACATGTTGAATTTTTTTTGAACATATTTGATTACCAGGATTTAATTTCTTTGCAATACCCATCATGCAGTAACAGCACAATATCTATATATATACGTACAGTTTATGGGGTGGAAGTCATAATACAAATTAAGGTAGCATCTTTTGCATTGCATCATATTAATGGTTGTACATTTGAACTGGCTAAATTCTTGTTTTTAAATGTGTGTTATTTGTATTTCAGTGTATTGCCTTCCCTGATGTTTCACCTCAAGCTCCCACCCACATCCTCGTCGTCCCTAAAAAGCCAATCGTTCAGCTGTCACAAGCTGAGGATAGTGATGCTGCAGTAAGTACAATCCTATAATAGAGTTCCATACGCTTGCTGGAAATCCTTTAAAACACTTGAATTTCAAATGTGTTTTAATTTTGTTCTTGTGTTTTTAAAGCACTATAACATTGTGATAAAGAAGTGCAATGATTCGTATGTTGTAAGAAATGTTTACATAATTTACCACACTCTGAGGGGCTGGAAAAGATTACAAATGTATCTTAAAATGCTTGAAAAGTGCTTGAATTTGACTTTGAATAAGTAAACTGAACATGACTGAATCCCCACCATTGTTAAGTATTTGTCCAACAACTGTGACCACTAGATGGAAACCTTCCCAAGACTTAATGCTTGTCTTACAGTTACTGTGAACACTGTGTTGTAATTCAGGGGTTGTCTGCTTATACTTTATACATGTATGTCTCTAACTTTAGTGTCACATCTTTCTCTCTCTGTCTCTCAGTTGTTGGGCCACTTGATGCTCGTTGCGAAGAAGTGTGCTAAAGAGGCGGGTCTAACTAAAGGCTACCGGATTGTCGTGAATGATGGTCCGGATGGAGGCCAGTCTGTCTACCACATCCACATCCACGTCCTGGGTGGACGTCCACTGGCATGGCCCCCCGGCTAACCTCCCCCCCCCCACACAGAACATCCTGCCATCAGTGTGTTGTTTTTCTGTTGTCAAACAACCAGAATAAACCATGTGAATTAAGAGTCAGACAAAACCTGGAAATGCATTCATGATAATAAAGAGCACTTCACAAAAGCAGAACCTTGTCTTTATGTTACATTTTTTCAAACCTGGCTTTTTTAAAGGTCACCTATTATGCAAAATCCACTTGTTCATGTCTGTTATACATCAACATGTGTCCCCTCTGTGTAAAGAGGTTCTGAAAGTTTCAGGAACAAAGATTCTCTCTCTTTGTCCTGATCCATTTATATAAAAACCTGTCTGAAAATGAGCTGATCAGATTTTGGCCACTTTATGTCATAACGATTTTTTGGCTTGTGTAACCATTAGCCAATCAGCAACCAAGGTAACCCCCCCCCCATCACCTGCATCTCCTCCTAGAGCACCATTGTGTTCTTTATAACCAGATATCTCTCAGAGGGGCGTGGGGAGGGGCTCCTTATTTTCATCTAAAGTAACAGACAGAGAATCAGCACTTTTGAAACAGAGGGGATTATGGGTAATGCTGCAATGATCTGTTTGGTGTTTGGAGCCAAACACTTCAGAGACAGGTTCTGAATATATCTGAGACCTGTAATATATTGATGAGAAACAGCATAATAGGCGACCTTTAAGATATGAACACTGAAGGGATTTCAAGCACTGCTGCTCTCTTTACCTTGGTGCCTTAAGCATTTAAGTGAATGACAGAATTGTCTGCAGTAGAGAAAGCACACCGGCTGCTGGAGGACTACACACCTCACATTACACTTTGTGATTCATTACCCTGCGCGAGAGAAAGTATCATGTAGTCAGCTTAGGTTAATAGAGGTCGATCCTCTGTTCTCGGCACAGCATTTAGCTGACGCTGAAACTTCAATATTGGGGCTTATATTTGTACTAACACATTCATTATCTTAGCAGTGTATGTTTGGCCTTTTTATATAAAATGTTTTGAATGCCTAAAATAATTACAAATATTATAAAAATGCAAAAGCAAACTGCCATTTTCAGTTAAGACATGATACATGTGTTTTTTTTAATCTGTAAGAATTAGGGACATTTGGTCTGAATTCATGTATTTTCTTTGATTAAAAAGCCCCGGTGTTAAGCAATCCAGTTTTGGAATAAATGTATATATGTTCGTTGTGACATTGGTAGTTGAAACACAGCTTAACTTTAAAAGCACGAATACAAAGAAACTACTCTGAAGGAAATCAAGTTGAATGCCTTTATATACTGTCTACACTGCAGTATATAAACACATACTGTCTACATGTTTAATATCCAGCCAAATAAATGGACACAAGTGAATGGCTCTGTTTTATTAACAGTAAGAAACATTGCAGATAGTGGAACAAATATAAAATACATGACAAATCCACAGAATATTAAACAAAAAATAAATAAAATAAAATGATGTTTTTTCTTTACAAAAATGACAAAGAACACTGATCAGATGACACATGTAGAATTTCAAAAATAAACATGTACCTAGCATTCACAGTCCCCTCATTTCATGTCTTTTGATACAATGGGGGGAGGGGGAAATCATGTTTAGCGGCTTTGATTTTACAGACAGAAAAGCTCCAGAGTGGCAAGGCAGTCACTTCTCATATCAAAGTGATATCATTCCTGTCAAACCAATTGACATTTGATGCAGCCCCCCACGCCACAATCTGATGTGCAAAATAAGAGAAATCTTTCAGACAGCTACGTCTTTTTCTTTTCTTTTAATCAATGCCCTTGAATAGTCAAAACGGGCACTTCGAGGCATTGAAAAAAAATGTACAGTATAGAGAGAACAAAATGAACGTATTCTGGTACCTAAATTCACTATTGCAAGAGCATCTAAGTACTAATACACTGCCTTTAAGTCATCTTGCTCTAGAACACAGACTATATGCTGAAGGGGAAATTAGAAAAATGGTTAGTCCCATAAAGAAAAGCAGCAAATGCAATGAAAGTGAGGTTAACCATATTGTCTCAACAGTATCATTACCTTGGAAATCCCCCTCCTTGGTGAAGAACAATGCAACGTTATACCCTGATATGAGCCGCATTACAAGATAAATAGATAGACAGGGGCTTATTTTCAAAGCTGTGTACATTTCTACTCGCTGACGTTCCCCAAATACACATCTTAGGCCTCGTTTTTTCAACAAAAAGTTCCTTAAAACCAATTCCAGTAGCTTTTTAGGTTTTGTGTGTATATACAATGGGGCGTGATAAAAAACGTTGTAATGTGAGAATGTGCATTTTAAGTTTTAAAAAGTAAAAGGTTTAAAATATCTACAATATCAGTATTTAAATATTATAAAATATTTAGTTGGAACCATGTTTGTTTTTTTCTCATCATTACTTATTTAAAAAAATCACCCGCAACTGTAAAAAGTAGAAAAAAGCCAATTGGAAATCATAGGACACTTGAGTGGAAAGGGCACAGATTCTCAGAGGCAATGTCACATGGGCCAGAAACAAGATGGCAGCGATGTTTAAACTAGTGTTTCATTAAAATAAATATGCTTTTTGAATGAAAATGATCTTGACATTGAGAGAAAGGGATGAACTGCAGAGGAATATGACACGTATGAGATGAATTGCCATATTTTAAATTCAGATTCTCAGGTTTTTGAACAACACATTTCAAGATGGCTCCACTGTTTGAAAATAACACTGCGTGTTAACTTTGGTAAGTGATTATTTAGCCTGAAAATGATCATTGGTTTCCCAAAGGCCGTTACTACTCTTGTGTAAAACTACCATTCAGTATTAGTAAGATCAACACAGACACCAACTTGCAGGAGGAAAGCTCTCAGCTCGGTCCTGTACATGCTACTGGAGGGACAACATTGTTCTATTTGGGAGGGAAAGGAAGGGAGGGAAAGAGTCAAACATAATGAAAGAAGGAGAAACAGGGGGGCACAGATATTGGGAGGCACTACTTATTAGTCAGTCAGTTTCAGAGACGCATCAATGGACGGTTAGGGTTATCTTTTAGGCATAAAACATGTATGTTGGGGTCGGCTATAAGGCTGCTGACATATCCTTTGTATTGAACAAGAGCTTATAAAATCACTGCAGTGTTCCAGCATAGTGTAAATAAAACGTATTCTGCATAAGATGTTATGTTACAATGCATTCTGTTTGTCTGAAAGTACTGTAATAAAGTTGTTCTGTATATTATTTGAGGTTGAGGGGCGGCTACTATAGAGGAAGTGTTTTAAGGCATGTCCTTAGTGTAGGCGGGGTCCAGACACATGGAGAAGGCAAGAGGAGGAGAGAGACTGAACAGAGATGTGTCCACTGAGAGCAGCCAGGTAGCTTGAGGTTGTCCTGTAGCAATAACGGCTGAAAGGATCCTCCAAATCACTCATGGGTGAATTTCCATTGGAGGGTGTATCCATGATGCATCGGTTTGGGTTACAGTCAGCTGAAGAACTTCATTTCCGGACAGGTCTGGTGGAACTTGAACTAAATTGTGTTTGTGTTATATTCCTGGAGTGGTTAAGTCAGCTGAATGGCAACTGTGTGAATGTTTCTTTGTTGTTCTGATAACTAGCCGCTTTCACTCCAAATCAAAAGTTTATTCACATGACATTGAAACTTCACTTCTGTGCGATGGCCTCCTCTCCGCTCGGCCTCATGCGGTTGAAGGGCCGCCCCCCCACCGCCGTGAGACTGAGACTCAGGCCGGGGTCTCGAGCCGTCTCCTCTGTGATGGTAGAGGAGACCTGGACCCTGGCAGAGGCTCCGGGCCCCGGGAGGGTCTCCAGCAGGGACTCTTTGGCTGGGGGAGCAGACCCCGGGCTGGTGGCAGTTGTTTTGGCCGTTAGGGGCTTGGTGGGAGTCGTGGGGCTGGTCAAGCCCAGGCTGGCCAGAGCATCCAGGGTCCCATCAGGGTCCACCATCACATTGATCACTGGGACAGAAACAGAGAGAAGATTAAAGTGTGGACGGGTCATGTCTAGTGATTGAAGTGTTTTGAAAACTAAAATAAACTTCGGATTAAGCTCTTGGTTTGTATTTGAATTCCCTAAAACATGTTTTGCCTATTTTTTGAGTGTTAATTAATGCTTCTATAGTTATTGCTTTTTAACATTATTGAGAAATACTTCAGATTGGAAGCAAAGTGTTCAGAGCTTTAGTTTTAGTTTTGCTTCTTTCTGTCTTCATTAACTATGAGTTCAAATAAATAAATAAAATCATGCATCTTATCACATAAATGTAAACGACGTCTTGTTAAAGTGTGTAGTCGTTAAGCTAAATTCACAAATGTTATTAATACTGGTGGGATTATGTTTGTGTTTTACCTTGAAGCTGCTTCTCAACTCTCCTCAATTCCAACAGAATTGAGGAGAACTCCTACAGAGAGGAGGAAAGAAAACAAGTCAATTATTATGAGTCAATACAACTGCACTTCCGTCAGCAAATAAGACTCAGATTCTGTACCTTGTTGGTGGTTTTCAGCATTGGTATCTCACTCTCTGTCCGCAGTTTACTCTCAATTTCGTCCCAGTTCCTGTCCTTATCTTTAAACAAAATCCTGAAGAAAAAACACAATATTGTTTTTTCACGGTGATAGACAGAGCAACACAACGGCACACTGACTGATCAATACACTATTAAATACTCCCAGCAGTTATAATATCACAACGTATAATTACCTGATTTTTCCTGCTGTTTTGTCGATGGAGTGCCTGATCTTAGTGGACAGCTGGGAAACTGAGTTGAGCAGCAGGCTGTCCAACACGGCCTGGAGACACAGAGGAAAGCAAGTTTAACAATCTGAACGTGACTGCAGAAAGCCGCCATGTTGGTATATTTTTGATGTCCTGTGATGCGTCTCACCTCCTCTCGGTTCCAGGTGCGTCTCCTCAGCGCTCGGGGCTCCAGAGTGTCAGGGGCCCGGGGGCGGAGCTCCACTGGCTTACCGTTGATCTCTGGAGCCTTATTGGTTGAAATCACAGGCGGGATCTTCCTGAAGTTCAGGCTCTCATCAAACACCCGATCCACCAACTGGGCAAGGACCGGGAGAGATGTAGAAATACAATTGAAAAACGTAAAGATATTTCTTGGATTTTTATCCCAGCTTTATTTAGTTTAGTTTAGTTTTATTTGATTAAAATCAGGTTTTTAAGAAAGGAAAGAAACGTGAACTCTGTCAGAGAGAACACCAAATCTTTAATTGTAAAGGTCGAAAATTCTGATCAAATCCCATAGTTAGTTAGTTATTAAGTTAGTTGGTTATTAAGTGAGTTGGTTATTAAGTTAGTTAGTTATTAAGTTAGTTATTAAGTTAGTTGGTTATTAAGTTAGTTGGTTATTTAGTTGGTTAGTTATTAAGTTAGTTGGTTAGTTAGTTATTAAGTTAGTTGGTTAGTTAGTTAGGTAGTTGGTTAGTTAGTTAGTTATTAAGTTAGTTAGTTATTGAGTTAGTTAGGTATTAAGTTATTTGGTTAGTTAGTTGGTTATTAAGTTAGTTGGTTATTAAGTTAGTTATTAAGTTGGTTAGTTATTAAGTTAGTTAGTTGGTTATTAAGTTAGTTAGTTAGTTATGAAGTTAGTTGGTTAGTTAGTTATTAAGTTAGTTGGTTAGTTGTTTTGTTAGTTAGTAAGTAAGTAGTAAGAAAGAAAGAAAGAACGTGAGTAAGTATGTAAAGCATATAATAGCAAATTTAATAAAGGAATGAAAGTGAAGCAAATGGTAGTGTAAAAAAAGAATACCTCTCTTGGCAAATGAATAGCAACAAAGCAACAGGGCCAGTTTTACCCAAGCAACTCAGGAGAGAGGTGGCAGAGGCGCAATGAAAGCAAGGCAGCGATGAAGAAGAGGAACAGGCACCTTTCTCATGCTCTCCTGTATGTCCGGCTGCGTGGGCCGTGCAGGGCCTACCTCTTCCCGAGTGTCGATGGCTGATCCCGGGGTGGTGGCGGCGGTGCTGACCGTGGTGCTGGGGGCGGTGCCGGAGGAGCTGACGGAGTCGATCTCGCCCGCCACGTCGTGGATCTCACGCGCTAAGATGGCCAGGTCCTTAGCCAGGTCCTGGCTGATCCTACGCACACAGGGGAACAACCTGTTAACCATCAGACAGATGAAGGAGGTCTTTAGACATCGATGGGAAGACATGCAACATGCAATCACAACCACACATACAGTAGGATAAGAGCTATGCCATTAAAGGAATATTAAATCATTTTTTAGGATACAGAAATGGAGCAATTTCTTAAATTAAGAGTCATGTTTAACAAAAGCAAAACTATACAAAAATAACTGTTTATAACTCACACATGCAGCCTTTGCAATACAACCCGCGTCTTAAAAAATCGAACCGTATGCTGAATACTTCCCAAAACGTGTTTTTTTTTAATCTTAACAATAAACACTATTTGCACGGACGAATAAAAGGCCACCAAAGCGTGAAGATGTTCATGCAGAGGTGTATTATAAAGAAAGGTTTAAGCAAAAAAGCATTCGTTCGTTCGGTAGAGAGCATACTACTCTGATATAGTATTACTGCAGTGAAGTATTCAAGGTAACCATGGTAAGCTTCTGATGTACAAATGGCCATTTAAGGGGTTATTTTTTATCCTTTAAGAGGAGCTATTATTAAACTTTGCATTACAATATCATATTAAAACCGTACATAGATTCACGAGACATGAAATTATTTGGTCGGTTAAAAGATCAGTACCTTGCGATCTCCTCGCTGTGTGCGGTCCAGTCCTTGATGTACTCCTCCTGCTCTCTCATGCGGTGCTTCATCACTACCCCGCCCGGCCCCGTCACCACGCTGGAGCCGGGGCTGCTGGTGCTGAGTCTGGAGCTGCGGTGGGGGGTCAGGTGGTGAGGGCGCATGTGGGAGCGTCCTCCGTGCTTCGGGGAGTTCCTGTTGGAGCCAAACTCTTCCTCTGAGGTGGAGCCGTACTCCGGAGGCAGACGTTTCCACCGGCTGCTGCTGGCCACTGTGGAGGGAGTGAAGGGAAATACATTCAGTCAGCGTGCATTGTAGTGTTCTATTACATAATGTGTTATTCATGAAGTTAATAAATGAGCTTGGAAACATGAGAAGCTTTGATGAGGCAGCCCCCAACTTATCAAGCTTTTATTGACAGTAAAGCTGAAGAAGAGTAGGGACATTTTGCAATAATTGACTAAACAAATGTAGATATTCTTGATTTTACAAAGATAAAAAACGACATACTTTATTTAAAGTCTTATTAAGGGGTTGTGAGTCATTACGATTGGTGAAGCAAAACATTTGATTTATTGTGTATCTTAGTTTGTTAAGTTGATGTTATTGGACAGCTACAGATGATTAAACCACACTGAAAACAACAGAACAAGCAGCAGCCCACTATCTAAATGCTCCTCAATGCAGGCAGCAACACAAACATCCAACAAGGTACGTAAGACCTTGTCAAAGCCAGGGTTACGTTCAGCTCATTAAAGAATAGTCACACACCAGCTGCACCATGATGAGACAGCACCATGCTCTGTCAGTCTCTCAAGGGTAACATGGGACAAAGTGGAAGTGCTATGAATGCAAATCCCCACAGGGTGGAGCACTTTCCAGAAACCATTCACCTATGGGTATTGAAGTTTGAGCTCCCGTGTTAAAGTCGTTTTACGTGTAAGTAGAGCATTTGATCTTCAGCATCATCACTTGATGAATGTCAGGGGACACACAGAGTTAACAAGGCAACATATGCCAGAGCTGGGTCATCTTACTCCACTCACTGAAATGTCTTTATGTGTGGTGTCACTACTAACTATATTTAAATGTTCATCTGGTGAAGGATTTCTATTTAGTTTCAAGATTTAAATCTGCAAAAAGAAAACGGTCTTTATTTCCAAACAAAGGACTTGGAAGTCATTGACAGAAGTGAGTGGCTTCTATTGATGAGACCCGGGTCTGACACACACACACACACACACACACACACACACACACACACACACACACACACACACACACACACACACACACACACACACACACACACACACACACACACACACACACACACACACACACACACACACACACACACACACACACACACACACACACACACACACACACACACACACACACACACACACACACACACACACACACACACACACACACACACACACACACACACAACACACACACTGTCTAATGAAGGCTCTACATTGTGGTACAGTACCCATCAGCTCCTCCTCTGCATCACCGCCCTCAGGATCGGGCTGAGAGCTCTCTGGACGATGACAACCACAACACAGTGGAAATGTTTACAGACAAATGTTGACACACTGATGACACAACATGAGGTACAGAATGCAATTGAGTTCACTTGTTGGACTTGACCCTTCAACTACTTTTGTTTTGCAAAGAAACACCTATTAAAGTAATATAATAAGAAACGTTTTTCTATTCTTGATCATTTTAATTTCCTTCTACTTTATGCTAATAGTTTAATTCAGAGGCAGTTATTCTACCTTGTACTCCAATATGTATCTGATCTTAAGTTACTTTGAATATTTAGATTCAGATTAATGATACAAAATATATTCAACAAATAATTGATCATGTATCCTTTGTTATTAAAATGATATGTTACTGATCCGTTGGTCAAATTCACAAGCGACCTGGGTTATAGTATGTATCGCAGAAAGCTGATTATCAACATACTTAAGAAAATGTTTGATGCTAATACTTTTTATTTTACCTCAGGAAAGTTTTGAATGCAGGAATTTTACTTACAGTATTTCTATAATATGGTTTTGATATTTTAAGTAAAATGTCTAAATACTTTAATCCACCATTAATGAGGAAACCAGAGTGAAGCAGAAATGAGGCGTGGTGTTGTCGTGCTCACCTGTGGGCGAGCAGTACCCTGCTCCAGTGGTCTTGGTCTTGGTCTCATTCAGTTTGGACACGCTGTTGGCTCTCATCCTGGGCGTCAGTCTGCTTTCAGTTGGTGTTGACGAGCGGAGCCCCAGACGCAGAGCGGTCTCTGCTGACAGGCGGGGTGACGAGGTGGAGCTCCGGCTCACCAGACACTCCGAGTCACTGCGGGCCGAGATGGAGCCCAGACGGGTCCGCCGGGGCTGAGCCAGCATGTCGAATCGCGACAATCCTTTCCGTCCAGATGGAGGCTTAGAGGTGGAGCTGGTGGTGGACACTTCAGAGGCTACGGACGCCCTGTCTGCGTCAGCCAGGTCCGTGTCGGAGGTGTCCCCCAGCCGGGCGCGGCGCAGGAGGGAGGCTCTGGTGGGCCGCGGCTGAGGCAGGGCGGCCTGCTTGCTCATGGAGGAGGAGGTGGCGGACTGCACAGAGCTCCTGGTTTTGGACATTCCACTGGTGGAGGTTTTATTGAATTTGGAATTGAGAACATCATCCGAGGCACGTCCGTGTGCTGAGCGCCCCATAGGTCCAGAGTACGTCTCCTGGTCTGAGGAGAGGATGTCAGAGATGGGGAAGGAGGACGTCTGGTCGTCATCAGTGAGATCCACGGAAGGCTGCCGGGCTCTGGAGGACGGCTGAACGGAGCGCCGTGCATCAGTCCGGCCGGTCGACTCTGTAGTCCTCGTTTTAGTCTTCCTCTCCAAGCGGTCACGGGCACTCGCGGTGGTGGTGCTGGTCTTGGACGGTGTGCTAATGGTGCTCTTCTCCCGGTGCATGCTGCTGAAGGAGCGCCGTTTGTGATCGCCACCGCCTTTTCTCTCCGCCTCTCCGGCCACATGGCTAGTTGTGCTGGCCGTGTCAACATCTGACTCAGGGGAGATGGATTCAGTCCGATTGTGGGCAGAACTTTTACTACTTTTGTGGTCTGTTTTGTTTTCATCCCTGAGTTTGGCCTCCAGGAACGCCATGACAGCTTCAGTGTCCTTCAGCAGCGTGGCGGTGTCCATGCTGCCCACGGAGTCGCTGCGTTCGCGCCCGCCGCCTCTGTTGATGCGCGGGATGAGCTCTGTAGGGACATTAGCGCTGGGTTTCTCAATTGTGAAGCTGCCTTGGCGCACCAGAGGTTTCCCAGACTTCTCTCCTCCTTCTCCTTCTCCTGACCCTCCTCCTTTCCTCTCCTCTGACCTCTTCCTCCGCTCAGTGCTGCCAGAGGACCGGAGAGAAGCCTTGGATGGCGAGGACGTGGAGCTCTGTTTATGTTTACCGGTCATCTCAGTGTCCCTCATGGGGCTCGGGGACTCCCCGTCTCCCTTGTTTTCTTTTTCCTGGGGTTCAGTGTCTTGTTTCTCCCCAATCTCTGACCTTAAACCAAGAGCTTTGGCGCTGGATTTAGCCCGGGGGTCATCCACGGGGAGCTGGGGGAGGGTCCTGCGCTTACGGTCGGTCAGACTGAAGGAGGATTCACCTCGGCTGAGGGATGCACCGGACCCAAAGGCATCAGTGACTGGAAAGAAAGGACAAACTTAACTGAGTTTCAAGATTTTCTTCAATAAAAGCAACTTCAAGTGATTCCCATTGCTGCTTTATGACGTACACGCTTTAAAAGTGACTATGTACCTCTCTCTTTGTGGAGGAAGGCGGCTGTTTCTGCTCCTGAGCCCTCGGGGTCTGTCCTGGTGTGATTGGCAGCTAGACTGGCCCACTCAGAGACCCAGCTCGAGTCGCCAGTGAGAGCCTGAGGGGACACGAGAGAGGGGGGTGGGGCGACAGGAGAGTAGGACACAGGAGTGAGGGAAAAAAGAGCAGTTCAGTCAATAAGTGGTTGCACAAAACATACAGGCATCTCGAGTTACATTTTTGTGTTGATCCAAAATATATAACATGATGATGGAAATGATTTAGTTTGGGGGAATGAAGGGTGGGGTATAAAGAAAAGTGTAAAGTTAGGAGACTGCCTGTGTGCCAAAGAAACCCCACTGGGTTAAAGGTCCTTTTACTTGGAAATAGATATCTATCTAGCTAAATTGCATAAAAGACTTAGAAATGCTCATTCGCTGTGTCTCCTCCCTACTATGAAATTGCCTGGAGGCCAACGTGTCTTTCCACATCTTAGTATGATCTAGGTCAGTCTCTGGGAGGACACGCCTACTCCCAAGAAGAGGCAAGGGGAGTGGAGGGGTTAAGACACGGGAGGGACCGTGACTCACATTATGAAACACTTTTATACTACACTGGCCTGAGAGGAAGGAATGGGAATTTATTAGATCTCAATTGGTATAGATTCCCCTTATTGATCCCTGGTAAATTGCTTGGTGAAATAAGAGTAAATAGCTTTTGTTAGCGCCTTAACATTGAGCGGTTCTCTCTCTGCAATTGAAACATGTGCGTAGGTGTTACGTCACTGTACATGCACAGTTGTCGGAGAGCATCAATAAGAGGAATCGATTGCTGCGGTGGCATGCAATTACAAGGAATGCCACAACTTGGAACTGATACTGTGAGGCATAATGAGACACTTGAGAGGTCATTGTGTACACTTGGGTTTACAGTAACTAATCAAAACAAGTAATGAGTCCCAACTATATACAGTCTATGGTCCCAACATCAATTTTGTACTAATGGACACTCGAGTATAGGTGAATATATGAGGAGAGGTAGAGAAAGGCAGACAGAGAAAGAGAGAAAATAGTGGTTAATGAAATGTTACTTCTAAGAAAACAAAACTAGGAACAGGAATGTGAAAAAAACAAAATACACAACAAAGAAAAATACACTGTACGGTTTTCTACCTCTTTCCCCGTCTCTCCTGTCTCCTTTCCTTTATCTTCTCTCTTCAGGTCTGACAGAAGAGAGGAGTCCTGGTTCTGCTGCACACCAAACACCTAGAAACATTACAGAAAATCAGAAGCAAACAAAAGCTGGCAATATGGCGTAAGATGGACATTTCCAGCATAATATATGCAAATCTTAAGGCATTATGTGTTATCATACTTTCCAATTAATCTTTATTCGGTATCCCTCTAAGAGCTGTAGCACACTTGAATTTAAATCATCTCATGATAAATGATAATAAACACTATGATAATATTATTCTACAGTTGATGCTGTGGAATTAAAGCACCGATCTGCACTCGATAGTTTAGTACCATGGCAACGAACAGAAATCTCACACACACACAAGAGAACGAGAGCGGACGGACTGGGAGCAGTGTGCCAATTAGTGTGTCAGTTAATTACAGGAATTAGCATAACAACACATCCAGTTTTCAATGTAATGCACTCAGACTATAACAGTGACTAGAAATACACCCCACTCATTATAATCACTGCTCCTAAGATAACACCTGTGTAGTACACTTAAAGATACATGAGCCTCTTTAAGAAGACATAATGCATAGATTAAATCAAGGCTATATAATAAATCTTTATTGGCAACAGTACATTTTTTTACTTTTTAATGCTATTTTATTTCTATTTCTACTTCTGAAATATATTGGAATGTTTATTTTCTGTGTCTTCTCTTCTCTTATGCTGCTGCAACGCAAACATTTCCCAAATTGGGATCAATAAAGTACCTATCTATCTGTCTGTCTGTCTGTCTGTCTGTCTGTCCATCTCTCTCTCTATCTATCCATCCATCCATCCATCCATCCATCCATCCATCCATCCATCTATCTATCTATCTATCTATCTATCTATCTATCTATCTATCTATCTATCTATCTATCTATCTATTAAAAAAAAAAAAGTCCTAACTGGAATCTTGAACGGGGCAATTAAAGCAGAGGGAACTTCTGACTATTTTAATTGATAGCTTTTTCCTCCCAAAAAAACACCATCTCTCCCTTAAGTGTAGCTTTGTCTCTTTCAGACATGTTTTCTGTGACCATAACACATTGCTGCACCACAGTACAGAAACAGATGGTGGTGTTTCTGCCTCCCCAGAGCATTGTTTAATGAAACGGCGCAGTGCTTGATGGAGCAAGCCTCCACGGGCTATTACAGAAGCATTAGGTGTACCAATGGGACATGAGAGGATCGAGTGGTGGTCAAGCGAGGCAACTGAGAGAAGAAGCTTTGTTTTAGCGGCAACAACACAGACCAGTCTCAAAGGACTTGCTAACCCTGAAAGTGCCAACGCTGCAGATAATAAAGAGACGATTAACCTTGCTCTGGGGTTTGCGCTTAGTCCAAGTGTTCTCTATGGAGTAACTGCAGAGTATGTTGAAATGATGCCGTTGTAATTCTACCGGCTACTTAGGCCTATACAGTCAGAAATAAGCAAAGGCTCTACGAAAGATATTTATGATTCAGCTAGGGACATGAGGGAACTTAATGAAGTCAGAGTAACAAATAAATATGCTCGACCTCACAGCAGCGTTCGACACCATCGACCACACCATCCTGCTGTCCCGCCTGGAATCATCCCTCAACATCACTGACACTGCACTCTCCTGGTTGAAATCATACCTCACCAACAGACACCAGTTCATCCACATCAATAACTGCACTTCCTCCACTGCCCCTCTGAACCAAGGCGTCCCCCAGGGTTCGGTGCTTGGTCCCCTCCTCTTCATCCTCTATATACTCCCCCTTGGAAAAATCATCCGTCGCCACAACCTCCAGTATCACTGCTACGCTGATGACATCCAACTCTACATCTCCACAAAAACCATCACTGCCACAACTCACTCCACACTCACCAACTGTCTCTCAGAAATTAAATCCTGGATGCAAACAAACTACCTTCAACTGAACAACGACAAATCTGACATCATCATAATCGGACCCCCATCCCGCACCAACACCACTCAGAACTTCAACCTCACCCCTGACAGCACCACTCTAACCCCCTCTCCTCACATTCGCAACCTTGGAGTAATCTTTGACAGCCAGCTCAAATTTGACAAACACACAAACCACATCACCAGGACCGCCTTCTTCCATCTGAAAAACATTGCCCGCCTCCGTCCCTCACTCACCTTCCCGGCTGCTGAAACCCTCATCCACGCATTTGTCACTTCAAGACTGGACTACTGCAACAGCATCCTGTATGGTTCATCATCCAAAATCCTAAATAAACTACAATACATCCAGAACTGCGCTGCCCGCCTCCTCACCCACACCCGCTCCAGAGACCACATCACCCCCGTCCTTCAAAACCTGCACTGGCTCCCTGTCCGTCAACGAATACACTTCAAAATCCTTCTGTTAACACACAAAGCTCTCAATAACCAGGCCCCCCCCTACCTCTCCGACCTGATCCACCACTACACCCCTTCCCGCAGCCTTCGCTCATCAGAAGCGAACCTCCTCTCTATCCCCACACGAACCAAGCTCCGAACCTGGGGCGACAGAGCCTTCTCCATCGCTGCCCCCACCCTCTGGAACTCCCTCCCCCAACACATCAGACACTGCACTGACCCCCCCACTTTCAAAACACTGACCAAGACACACCTCTTCAGACTGGCTTTTAATCTGTGAATTATGCCGTGTTGCTGTTTTAATAACTTTTAAATGTTATTTTATCATGTTCTTATACATTTTTTAATTCTATTTTATCATGTTTTATCACCATTGTAAAGCGTCTTTGAGCACCTGGAAAAGCGCTTCGAAATGAAATGTATTATTATTATTATTATTATTAAATAGTTCTCCAAATAACCCCCACTTCAACTTGCAAACTTTATGCAATTCACTCAAACAAAGTATCTCCACAGCTCTTCTCCGAGCCTGAGATTTAAAATGAGTTGCATTGTGTTGCTGTATTTTTGTGGAACAGCATTAAAAAAGACAATCTACCTAGAGAGTGTGGTCAACTAAAGTGTATTGTATTTTATATCCACATGAGGGGCAATGTTTTCAGATAATTACCCAGCTCCATGCAGTTTACAGCTTAAAGGTCACCTATCATGCTATTTTTAGGCAATAGCGTAGGTCTCAGATATATACAAATATATAAAAAACATGTCTATGAAGTGTTTTGCTCAAAATACCAAACAGATGAGATCACCCATTCTAGCCATGCCTCATATCCCTCCATTCCACTTCCTGTTTCAAAAGTGCTGATTTTGGGTATAAAGCTTTAAAAAAAAAAAAAATTGCCAAAAAAAAAAAGGAGGGGTCTGAGCTCATGCGGCAGCTACTGTCTAAACTAAATACTACTGTGATGAAAAGCCATATCATGGATTATCAAGGAGTATTTCTGAAACAGTATGGAGCTCAAAGGCTTTCTCTCTTGCCGGTTATACCACCAATCCAATCCAATCCAACTTTATTTATATAGCACTTTAAAAACCTTCAGACCAAAGTGCTGTACAGAGAGATAAGCTCACACAACATAATATAAATACATTTAAAATACAAGATACAAACACAAAACAAACCAGAATAAACGTAATAATTAAAAAATAAATAACAGCCATATAATAAAAACAATAGACCACTGAAAGCAACAATCTACTTGTTTCTGAATGCCAAGGAGAAGAGGTGGGTTTTAGACGGGATTTAAAAGCAGTCAGTGTGGGAGCCTGTCTGATGAGCATGGGCAGGTCGTTCCACAGTTTAGGGGCGGCAGCAGAGAAAGCACGGTCCCCTCTGCGCTTAGACTTTGTTTTTGGCACCCTCAGGAGCAACTGATCAGCTGACCTGAGAGTGCGAGTTGGCGTGTAGCTGTGTAACAGCTAAGAGAGGTAGGGCGGGGCCAGGCCATTGAGGGCTTTAAAAGTAAATAAAATAGTTTTAAAATGAATCCTCAAATGAACGGGCAGCCAGTGGAGTGAAGATAAAATGGGGGAAATGTGCTCGTATTTGCGTGTGCCAGTTAGTAGCCGTGCTGCTGCATTTTGCACCACAAGGTGAGTTCCTTTTTATTTCCTGCTTCTTCACACACATGCTCTCCAGTACAGGTTAGCTCTGAGTGTTAGCGATGCTAATGTAAACATGCACCGACC
Source organism: Pseudochaenichthys georgianus (assembly GCF_902827115.2). Lineage (NCBI taxonomy): Eukaryota > Metazoa > Chordata > Actinopteri > Perciformes > Channichthyidae > Pseudochaenichthys > Pseudochaenichthys georgianus. Next base: position 32,518,001 of record NC_047517.1, read on the forward strand.
ATATTACGTCCAAAACTGTTTCTTTGGCATTGTTTCTGATAGCAGAGTTTCTGATAGGGCCGTGGGTGTAAAACCAGCCTACATTTCCGATATTACGTCATATCGGACGCAAATCTGGATCAGCTCCGTTGTAGCCCTGTTTTTAGAGATTTGGGTACGGAGGAAAAGAGAGAGGGTTTTATTTTCTGACGCTGCGTGAGTTCCCTGATACACCGGGGACACATATTTATGTATAAAAGACATACAAATTTGCATTTAGGTCCCCTTTAAATAAGTGTTCTCAATTATCCAACTGATTTAATTAATGAATTCAAGAAAGAAAAATCATAAAGTGTGATTAAATTAAAGTGACATTAGTATACATCTGCATAATGGGTAATGAGATGTAATGTGAATTGTAGGTTTTTGCACTATATGCACAGCTGACGGTCAATAAATTGCATTCTTTTAACCACAAGCTGTTGTTTTAAAAGCATTTACTCATAAAGAACAAGAAACAGTTATTGCTAATATCTCTGAACGTTCCTACCTTGTCTATCATGCGCCTGGCCTCCTCTTCCTCTGCGTTCCTGTTCTCCAGTTCTATAGTGTAGGTCCCCTTATCGCTGTGGTCGTCCTCTGCCTCCCCTTCAGCAGCTGCCCCCCCCCTCCCCACCACCGAAGCGTCCTCACTGGGGCTCGTGGGGCTTCCTGTCGCCAGCCCGGTACTGACCGAGCAGCGCCCGATACTCAGGTCCTCTGACCTCTGCTTGAGAAGGACGCGGGCAGCCGTAGGGGCGCCAGCAGTCACTGTGGCTGACAGCGGAGCGGGGACCTTACCTACAAGAAGAGAGAACAAATAAAGCTATTACCAAAAAAAATGACATACAGACAATTTGGGCTTTTTTGGGGCTGTCAAACGTTATATGATGTCATAACAATAGTTTTCATTTAGTAAAAACAACCCCTGATTAAAGATTTACTGCAACTTCAGCAGATTAAAGCTTGACTTCAGTTTTTGAAATACTTAAAACGAAACATGCCTTTAAAATGTCTTTAACTTAATGTATCTCTTTTAAATTGCACTTACTCACAGAGCACTTTCTCTTAGAACGGACAAATCTTTATAGAAGAGTCACAACATATATTAGCCATGATGATTTAATACCTGAGTCAGAGGTTGTGGAGGCAGAAGTAGAAATGCTGAACACCTTGGGGTGAGACGGAGGCTGGGGAAACAGGGCCTCCCCGCCAGCTCCTATCCCCTGCAGAGGTGCAGTCTGGGAAAATGAATACGAACGGCGCTTGCGAGGGTTTTCCTCGTCGTATAACTCGATCATGAAGGAAGTGCGGCTGCCACCTGTTCTGGCTACGCTCGTTGTGATGTTTCCACCTCCGGTTCCCGCGAGGCCGTGCACTGCTTTTAGGCGTTCCTCCAGGGCGTAGCGGCGGTTTGCAAAACGTAGACCCAGTCCATTCTCTGAGTCACTCTGGGTCCCATCATCATGCTTGCTGCCTATTAGGACACACAAAAGGAGGAGATATTAATTTTTCTGTCTTATATATATATATATATATATCAGATAGATCCGTTTGCTTCTCTTGGAATCGCTGACTTTTACTGTAACCTAAACCAATAACCAAGGGGATGTTATATTTACTAGATTGCTCAAATATAAATCATACTACAGTATACTGTACGTACACAGCAGTAACATAGCGACATATAACAGCTGTTTTGACTATTTTACAAAGATACAGTAGCTATAGCAACTTCAGTAACAAACAAAGTCTCTGAGAGGCTGAGGTCGGCCCTGGTTTCCTCTGTCAGAAGCGATCAAAAATGAATGCTGAGATCCAAAAATGCGTTGAACAAAATCGTACTTTAATGGAATTTATCAATTTATTATAACGTGCAAACATTTAGATTTTTAGACGGATACAGCTATGAAAAGGTTGTGGTCTACAGCGACCTTCTCACTCTCTCACACAGGTGATTATATCTACTATAAGTACCGCCCATAACCATGTGACCCAACTAATCCAACCCATAATTGATAAAAAGATAATATTATAATAAAGACAGACCAATGCCAAAACATAAACAGTCAAAAACCAACAGAAATCCCCACCCTCTGACATCCATGGCTCCTACAATAGCAGTATTGTGCAATGTGCAGAACAACAATGTGTGTGGCTGCTCAGATGTCCACTCAAATCAAGCAAAGAAGAAGAAAAAGGTCCCATAAAAGTTCCGTATAAACCACAGTAAAAAACAACATCTTCTTGAAAGCAGATCCATACCTCAACAAGAAACACATGTTAACTAACCATTCCAGTCTTAATGACTTGCACACTTTCATCTGAGGCCTGCATCTAATCATTCAATCATCTCAACAAACCCTAAGCTCCCAGGGCCCGGTTTACCTACCACATAACTGCCATTTCTACATTTTGATCAGTCTGGGTCCAATCAGCATGTCCTCTCAGTTTTATGCGAAGGCAGACAGTGTGCCACGCTAATCCAGACATGCCACCCACATGGTTACTGGCCCTGCCTACGGCCAGCGAGAGAGTGGGAAGGGGGAGGGGACGAGGAGACCATGGAGGGGGAGGCAGAGCTGGATGAGAGTGTGTGTGGGAGGGGGGGAAAGGGCTTCAGGGATGGAGGAGTAAGGAGACTGTGAAAGAAAAGGGGGAAGGAGGATAAGGATGGGGGAAGAAGAAAAGAGGAGGGTGGATAGAAAAGGAGAAGAACTGGATTAAGTGGGAATTCCTCACTGAAGGAGTCTCGGGATGTAGTGTATTGCCACTAGAGTTGACAGCCACTTACTCAATCATCCAGTCATTTAACAAGCCAACAGTCAGTCAGAGTCTCGGAGAGGAGGAATCACCACATGACCTCGGAAAACACGCTCACTTCAGACACAACGTTTCAAACTCACCCCAAAGGTTTGTGTTTAGCATCATTGTATTTTCTGTATACATCTGATCTTCCCTGAAAGTCAAAGTATGGATAGTACTTAGCTGTATATGATTGGATTGACATTGGACCTAGACTTGGCATGGTGCAACATTGGTGCAACTTAGACAAGATGATGCATCAGGGGGGACTTTAGAGGATCGGATTACTCGTTACAGTAAGTACTGCTCAACCTGTAAAATAAGCTGTATAAAGTCCTCTGAAGCTCTTTAGGAGATGTCACAGTGACGTGATGAAGGGTTATCTCTGGGAGGCTGTGGCGCAGTGGACTAGTGCGTTGGTGTTCGGATCAGGGGGGTTAGGGTTCAAACCCCACTGCAGTCAGCATGTCGTTGTGTCCCTGGGCAAGACCCTTCACCCCAAATTGCTCCTGTGGGGATTGCCCACAGTATTGAGTATGTAAGTCGCTTTGGATTAAAGCGTCTAACAAGTGACATGTAATGTAATGTAAAATATCTCGATTCAGTCTTGGGAACTTGAGATCTACACCGAAATTCTGCTCTACAAATTGGACAGATTAGTATGAAAAACAGGAAGAAGCTAATTATCATGGGAACTGTAGCATCCAAGCTTTGGGAGCATATTACAAACTAACTGTAATGATATCTTAGGCTCTGCGGCTTACTTGTTCTAATATGTCTCTCACACACTGTGGATTTACTGTATCACAATAGCTTTGTGGCCGAGGGCATATTTCTGAGTCTGCAGCTCATTTGTGACATTCCACAAGCCGCCTGTCTTTTGTCACTCTTTGAAATGTAATACAGCACACATTTCATTCAAAAGAAGAAGAAAAACTACGAAATAAGACAGGAAAGAGCGTTAGGGTAGCTTAAGCAGATGAGCAGATAGTGTGACACAGAGGCAGGGCTTCATGCTGTGTGTCCGGACAAAGAAGCCGTTGGCAGGGCAGCGGAGAACAGAGGTATCTGTGAGAGGCCGGCACTCTGCCCCGCTCGCCCCGACATGACTCACAGGGGAGCTGGACTCTGTCTCCGCTACAGGCTGAACACACTGACACACACACACACACACACACACACACACACACACACACACACACACACACACACACACACACACACACACACACACACACACACACACACACACACACACACACACACACACACACACACACACACACACACACACACACACACACACACACACACACACACACACACACACACGCACACACGCACGCAACTATCAGACACAAGGATGCATTTAGTTCACATGCATGCAAAGCCACAGACAAGCAAACATGCAACCTTTATTGCATACACAGAGTTCTGTTGTATCATTACACACAATGCAGTAATATGCAGACAGATTTGTAACTCTTATGTATCTGTGAAGCATTAACATGTACTGCAAATCATTAATACTAATGCACCAATGTACTGAAAATTAATCAACATTGCAAAACATAAAGAAAAAAAAAATTCAGATCGCACATTCAAAGCCGATAACAATACTGATAACACTGATAACACTGATAACACTGATAACTGATAACTGATAACAATCATATCTCATTGGTGTGGAACATGCACGTATGTCACCATAATAAACACATGACAGCTCATATTCCAAAATGGATACCAATATCAGACAGTATGAAGATGTATTCTTGTAAATCGTCCTTCTCGCAGCAAAAGAAAGACTCACCTTGATGCTTACAATCAGAAGCTTTGGCTCAGATGTCGCCTCTCTCAATTACTTTGCTAAACCTCTGCCTAGTAACTCTACGACACACCCTTGACAACACCACACATGCTTCACCGCTTGTCGGCAAATCAGCGCTGAGCATTTCTCAAACACAGAAACAACGCATTTCAGCCACACACACAATGCTAGCAGCACGTGCTTCACACACCCTCCGTCAGCGCTGAAACGCTTTTCTCACACACTCACACAGACGCAAAGAGATGTTCGCTGCTAGATTTAGCTATCTGTAATTGTATGTCTGTGTCGTCTCTTATTCCTGCCATCATTTCCATCTTTGTTACTATAACAACTATCTACCAAAAGCTGTTCTCTCTGTCTTTTGCCACCTCCCTTTCTGCTTTTACTGCAGTCCAGGCAACAAGCCTCCTCTGCCTTTCTTTGTCCAATCACCTTTGCTGTCACGCCTCGAATGCTGCTCTCAGCGTAACATTAGGGTTCTCCCGCCTTCCTCACCCTCGCAGCCATCTCCCCACCGTACCTGTTTTTGCACAGCTCACATGTCCCCTGCCAGCATCAATGGGCAGCGTTCCAGCCAGCTGTCCACCTGCCCTCTATCCCTCCCTCTTCTCCTCCTCACTCAGCCCACATTTCCACCACCTTTTTTCTCTCTGTCCCTGCAGTAATTTCCTCCCATAATCATTTCAAAACCACAGTCCATCCTTGCTATTGCTGTCCATCTTTTCCTTCATGTATTGAAATACCAAGGGTCAGTTTATCAAGTATCAAACCGTCACAGCTTCTGTTGGAAACACTGCAGTCCCAAAGTCAGCGAGACAGTCAGTGAGCAACATAATCATCCATCAGGTGAACCCTGCCATCAGCCAGTTGACATGCATGCAGTTCTAACTCCATCTAATGAATTTGTTTTCCTGCCTTTCACTCCTGCTTCAAAGATTTCCATTTTCATCAGCTTCTGTCTGCTGCTCCCTTCCCCCACACATGTCAACAACACATAAATTGGCCTGCATTTAATTAACTCATGACCAGCATGTAGTCAACCCCACACTAGCATCAAACATAAAGTCGATTTACCGGCAGACTAGGGACTAGCAAAGCTTCGCCTTGCATGGCACATTATCACAGAAACTCCACGGCAGACGGAGCCTACTCAGCAATTGATAAATGTAGCAATAAACGCAGAGAAAAAGGAAGTCACAGACATTTCTAAACTTACCCCAAGAATGCATAGCAACAAGCCCACAGAGGTAAACAGAGAGGATTTAGATATCATAGATATACGCCGCTCCTCCGCTCCCTTCATTGGCTTCCGGTAACTGCTAGAATCCACTTCAAGACAATGGTACTTGCGTTACCATGCTGCGAATGGATCTGGCCCTTCCTACATCCAGGACATGGTTAAACTCTACACCCCAGCACGTGCACTCCGCTCTGCATCAACCAAACGGCTCGCTGCACCATCGCTGCGAAGGGGACCCAAGTTCCCATCAGCAAAAACACGTGGGTTTGCTATCCTGGCTCCAAGATGGTGGAATGAGCTCCCCATTGACATCAGGACAGCAGATAGCTTACACATCTTCCGGCGCAGACTGAAAACTCATCTCTTTCGACTCCACTTCGAGCGATAAAATTACTAACAAAGCACTTATATACTAATAAAGGGCTGGCTTACCTAAAGCCAGTTGAGTAGCACTTGAAATGTTGTTGCTCTATGAAGCCTGATGTACTTATATGATTCTGTTTTCTTCAAGTTTGTATTTTGTTGGTCGAACGCACTTATTGTAAGTCGCTTTGGATAAAAGCGTCAGCTAAATGCAATGTAATACATATATATAAAAACTAAAGCTTATAAGGCTTGCCATGAAGTAGTATTTGCGTAGAGTATGTGCTCTTCACTGGATAATATCTCTTTGAATGGAGCTGTACTTTGCTACTCGTGCTAAGCTTCATCATTGGATATCAGATGAGTAGATTGGGCTTTACCTATTTCTGTCTGCTAGCTAATCCCTTGGCTTGGTTACCGCTGCCAAAAAACACTGATCCTAACAAAGAACAACCCCGGCTTCACATAGCTGGAAAAGACAAATCTAAAAATAACAAAGAAAAATAGGTTTACTGCAAAGCTAAGTTGATTGGTTCTATTGGACAATCTTACGGCCCGTCCACACGGCGGTGTGCGTTGAAGCTTCAACGCTTCTGCCCATTCACTTTGAATGGGGTGACGTCACGCTTTGCCGAACTGCATTGTGGGAGCGTTGCTTCGCTTGGCTCACGTTGCTCGCTTCAAAAGTTGAGCAATGTTCAACTTTTGAAGCTTCGACTGAAGCGTCAGCCAATCAAATCATATGCCAGTACAAGCTCAAGCCAATCAAACCGCATGCTTGTGTGTCCGGGGCGGGAGATTCATGTGATTGGTTGTTGGTCGAGTTTCAGACACGCCCGCCGGCAAGCTTCAACGCACGCCGCCGTGTGGACGCTGTGTTACGGCCCCTACACACGGCGGCGTGCGTTTCCGCTTCAACGCTTCTGCCCATTCACTTTGAATGGGGTGACGTCACGATTTGGCGAACTGCATTGTGGGAGCAAAGCGTAGCTTCTCTCGCGGTGCTCGCTGCAAAAGTAGAGCAATATTCTACTTTTGCCGCCTCGACGGAGGCGTCAGCCAATCAAATCCCGCGTATGCAAATCTGACAGTACAAGCGCTAGCCAATCAAACCGCGTGTATGTTGGAAGAGCCAGACCGCAGTTATTTCCCATTATGTCAAAAAATGGAGGAGAAAATGATCGTGGCGGTAGGGAATCACCTGGTACTCTATGACCAGTCCCTCTTTACATACAGGGATACAAACCGGAGGAGCCAGGCATGGGGGGAGGTGGCAGAGACAGTGGGTGAAACTGGTAGGTTTTCGCCTGTTTGGGGAGTTTATATCCAGTGTACTTCGTTTGAATGGACAGCTAGCAAGCATAGACAGTATATTTAGCCAGCATGGATGTAGCATGAATGGTTTGCTTTGTATGTCCGGGGCGGGACATTCATGTGATTCGTTGTTGGTCGCGTTGCTCGCATTGACTCCCCAAGCTCAAGACACGCCCACCGCCAAGCAGCAACGCACGCCGCCGTGTGTAGGCTCCGTTAGTGTACCCTAAAGAGCTGTCTGAATAGCTGTAGAGTATATCTCAGTATACACTATGTATAAACTATATTAAAGGTTGTGTTTCAGTAGGTTCTAAATATCAATTTTGTTCGTGTTATTAGATTTTTTATTAGAATTGGAGCTGTTCGTTCATACCTATAGTTTTATGGTGTAAAACGTAGTATTGATTCATGTATTATGTATTGAATTGGTGGCTTAAAGGTCACCTATTATGCAAAATCCACTTCTTCATGTCTTTTCTACATCAACATGTGTCCCCTCTGTGTAAAGAGATTCTGAAAGTTTCAGGAAAAATGATTCTCTCTCTTTTTGTCCTGATCCATTTATATATTAAAAACCTGTCCGAAAATGAGCTGATCAGATTTTGGCCACTTTATGATGTCATAAGGATGTTTTGGCTTGTGTAACCATTAGCCAATCAGCAACCAAGGTAACCCCCCCCCCCCTTATCACCTGAATCTCCTCCTAGAGCACCATTGTGTTCTTTGTAACCAAATATCTCTCAGAGGGGCATGGGGAGGGGCTCCTTATTCTCATCTAAAGTGACAGACAGAGAATCAGCACTTTTGAAACAGAGGGGATTATGGGTAATGCTGCAATGATCTGTTTGCTGTTTGGAGCCAAACACTTCAGAGACATGTTTTGTATATATCTGAAACCTGTAATATATTGGTGAAAAACAGTATACTAGGGGACCTTTAATATGTTTTTCGCAATATGCCAGTAGAGAACAAGATAATCGTACAAGAAATATGTTTAAACAATTGACACCTGTAGGAATGTAAAAAGAAAGCAATCTGTACCTTTGAGCCTCTTGAGATGGACCGGCACGTCGCTCTTGATGCTCTTGCTGTCGTCCTCCGTGGACTCGCTGCGCACCAGAGTTGGGTCGTTCTGGGCCAGCCAATCAGCCACTTTGCTCTCTGAGGCCATCATGGCGGCTTGCAGCGTGCTTAGGTCCCTCCCTGATGCTCCCCCACTTCCTGCTCCACTCTTCTTGGAGCGAGACCTGTGGTGGTCGGGTGTGAACTTTGACACGTGGTCTTTAATGGTGACTTTCCCTGGAGAAGTGCTGTCAAACTCTATGGTGAAGGAGGCGTGACCTTGAGCTGTGGAGCAGAACGTTGTGTCAGTCACAGATCCTGTTCAGACCTGGCATTAACTTGTCTTCTGTGATCCGATTGGAAAACATTTATGACTGTGACTTCTTGGCTTAATCAAATGATGAAAATATACAGTCGACATCTGCTCATGGTTTCTGTTTCAGACTGATTGCTTCTCTGTTTGTGCATGACAAACATTGGCCACTTCCTTTTTTCTGTTGTATATCAATTATCTTATACAACACATTTATAACAAAGGTCACCCTGACAGAACTCAAATGAGTAATAATGAATCTGTAAATATGTTAAAGGTCCCATGTCATGGCCATTTCTACTGATCATAATTCCATTGTTGAGGTCTACTAGAATAAATATATATTGTACAATTGTCCAAACTCACATTGGTTTCTCATACAGCATCTCTGTATAGTATGTGTGTTCACTCTCTGTCCTAAATGGCTTGTTGGAGCTCCTGCCCCCCCCCCCTCCCGGTGAGCCCAGTGGCCGTCTGCGAGACAGCGAGACACAGCGAAACCTAGCCTGAAACACACACACACCCGCAGCCTGGCTGGGAGTTTGTGTGTGTGCCCAGGCTGAGTTCCGCGGTGTCTCGGTGTCTCGCTGACCCCACACCAGCGAGCCTCGCAACGTCCCGCCGAGTGTGTGTGTGTGTGTGTGTGTGTGTGAGGAAGTCCACGGATTGGTCCAAACGTAACGGCTCCGCGGACGTAACGTCACTATACCCGAAATACGTCACTATACCCAAGAAGTACACAATGAAAAAAGAGAAATCTCCAACGAGGCGTTCTGGGGCAGCATAGACAGAGTTGTACTCTCTACAGGGTGTACTTTGAGGGTTTGTGACTCTGCAGACCGTTTACATGCAGAACAAGTTACATAACACACAAGGGGACGGGTACTAACCAGACAAGCTTGTCATGGGACCTTTAAGTTCTATTAATGTCACAAATGAATGAAGGAGTGGAATTGTATCTGTGATAAGAAACCACAAAAGTTCTTAATTGTTAACAAAGACAATATAACCTATACATTCCCTCTTTTATTTTATAAATCAGAATAAATGAAAGGAATATTTCACCTGCAGTGCCCTCTGTGTCCTTGGTGGGAACCTCATGGATGCCGTTATTGGCGATGTGACCCTCCTTGGTAGGCATCTCAAAGTAACTGGAATCGTTGGCGGACGACGCATTTAGGCTGTCCTGTTTAGATTTATCCCCTCGACGAGCCTCTTTGCTGTCTGAGGATACAAGGAAAGGAAAGAGGTTACTAAGGTTGATGATTCAAGGTTTCATTATTATCAGCGCTATTACATTGTCAAGTAGAACAGAAAAGGGGTGTAAGACGTGTTATCAATCATCGTACGAGTTGTCATAACATCACTTTTCATCAGTTCATATTCACTGATACAAACTTCTATATAATCTTGAGAATGTATTAGTTTGCTAACATGACATCCTACTGCTTCAATGTCACAGTTGAATGCTAGAATTCATTATCAAGATCCAAAGGTGAAGGGTCAAGCTGAGCCAACAAAGGACCAATTCAATCACGGCCCTCTCTTCAGCAAGTGTATCCCACCATGTATCAGAATAACTGTCTCCTTCTGGGAGAGGATGCAGCCTATAAACTACAAATACTACAAAGAAATACATGTATCCTTTTGTCTCTTAGTTTCACTCTCAATCGCTTATAGACGCACACGTCACAAAGTCACTCAGGAGAAAAAGCCTTAGTGGAGCTTTTTTTAAATCTGCTTTGGGGTCCTCACAATATGGAGCATGTGTTATCTCAGTCTTTGTGGGATCTGAATATGATAAATGAGACTTTCGGAAATGAGAGGGGCCATCTGCTTCATGTTGGGGACTAACTGAGGAACATATGGCAATTAGCAAAAAGCAACAAGATAAGAAAACTGACATCGCAGAATATAAAAGAGTGCATTTCTCATAAATAAAATATACTCTAAATATGATTCTCAGGCTTATTTTCGCTCGGTTTATCAACTACATTTTTCTTTGGCTCATTTTTTAGGCAAGGCAAGTTTATTTATATAGCACTTTTCTGTACGCGACAATTCAAAGTGCTTTACAAAACAAATTAAAAGACTTTTTAGGAATAAATACAGTAAAAACACATTATACAATGGCATTTTACAACAGGCATTACAAAGCAAAGATACAAATAATAAAAATAAACACCACAGGTATACAATACATGTTTAAAAGGCATACTGTAGTTCGAATATGAGCATCTCAATTAAAAGCAGCGGCAAAGAGATATGTTTTTAGTCTCGATTTAAAAATAGTAAGCGTTTCTGCGGACGTGCGTGAGTTGGGTAGTTTGTTCCAGAGTGTCGGGCATAACAGCTAAACGCTGCCTCTCCATGTTTTGTTGCTACTCTCGGTTTTTTAGGGAAAAATGTGCGGTTACCAGCATAAGCATAAACTGGAAGATTTACAACATGGATTTAAACTGACTGTAAATATTAGAATTAGAAAAGTCTTAACCGCGGTATATAATACCATGCAAAGAAGACGGACGTGTCAAAAACAAATATGCAAAACAGACAAAACAACCATAAGAAGTTCAGGAGAAATGACTAAACTTCCTGTATCTCAAACATTTAGTTAATGTAAAGAAATACTATCAGAGCTTCCTCTCACACCCCCATAAATCACATGGCTTGTCCGGAAAGCAACGAGTTTCATGAATGAGTTTAATAAGATAAATACAGTTCAAACTAATGCTGACTGTGCTGCAGGATTTATTTTCAGTTGGCTTACCATAAACACGCAAGGCTTTATGGAATCGGCTTTGATTTGTAAGTCTACTATGTACAACAGACGCAGCATTAAAGAGTCATGATACCCTGTGAGTATTGAACGCATTCATAAAGGCATTTCCTGTAAGGCAAGTGTGACAGACTTCAAATATGACATCGCTTTTCAAATTCTTATTTACTTAAGACCTAAACAAGTTAAATGATCAAATAGTTCTTCAAAGAGCACTAATTAAAAGTTGATTGAAATTGACAACTCTTTACCAGCATCATTATCATAAGTATATGGAATTCAGAGTAATACTTACCGGAGACTCAGAGAGTGGTTTGGCTAATGATCGCTGCAGTATGGATCGAGAGAGTGGGCTGTTTGAACGCAGTGTGCACGAGAGTGTGTGTGTGTGTGTGTTGGGGGAGCTGGTGCAATGGCGTAACCCAATCGGCGTGAGTGACAATACACAAGGAAGGGGGTAGGGGGCTCTCACAAGCAAACACAGCCTATTCAATGCGGAGGAGAAAAGGACACACACACACTAAACTTAACTGTCATTCACATGCAAGCAACAAAAACACACTCAAAACTAAATCGCCTACTTCCCAAAACCTCTCTTTCACTTCCCCTTCACTGCTGCTGTATCTGATGTTAACAGTATGAGCCGATATAGAGGTCAAGCTCACATTGTGTACGCTGATAAGATCTTCTTTTGATGCCGAGGTCCATGTAACCTAGATAAATACAGTGTGACACACCCCCTGGGGAGCGTGCTGCCTCACACAACAGATCCATAACAGCCATTCAGCGCTCAAAAAGTCAAAAAGTCAATGACAAAAAAGACGGAAAATGACTTCCACTCACCCTTTCTCATGACTGAAGTAGCCAATCCCATTTGGCTTTTTCTTTTAAAGCTCTTAGGGGTTTCAAATCATCCTCACAAGCGTGCACAGGTTTCCTCCAAAATGCCTTTCTAATCTCATTCTAACGGCAAATTACTTTCCTAAAATGGTTTAAGAAAGAAATTAACTATTTGTTAAGAGCTGCAAAAAGTATTCCTTTCTGTGCCGGTGAAGACGCTCCCAGACGTTCCCTCCAGATGTGACGAGAGATTTAAGGACGCTCCAGTCTGCTCCAATGTTTGTGTATGATTGACCTCCCCCCACTGCCCCTGAATACCCTGTCCACACTGAAACCAGCCTGGCACAGACTGATTTTGTACCGCTGAGCTGTTTCTCTATTGGTGTATCGTCTAATCCTGTTACTCGGACTATCCAGAACCAACTAACCCCCCCCCCGCCTAACGGTCACTATACAGGCACATATTGTAGGCAAACAGAGAAACATACAGGCCTTTGTGTGCACTTGGATATACATTGTACCACACACACACACACACACACACACACACACACACACACACACACACACACACACACACACACACACACACACACACACACACACACACACACACACACACACACACACACACACACACACACACACACACACACACTGGCCATTATCCTGTCAACAGGGAGCACATAAAGTGAGCCAGAGGGCATGAAGATCCAGCGACTGAGATAAAAGCATCTGCACTGCATTGCTCAATTTAGTATTTAATGCTTGTGACACAGCACCATAGAGCTACTGCAAAATAACACATGTTTCTTTACTTGCAGAAAATACATATTCAAAGACATGCTGATATGTGTAACTTTCACATATACAACAGTAAAGATGTGATTATCCCACTATACATGACAAAATTACATTTAAGAAGTCAGTATTAAATCCAATTTGGTGTGAAAACGGTGTCTTGTCGTCCTTGCCTTTTAAGAGAAAACACACCATGTTGTTCTGTATATTCATATAGGAACTGTATAATTGTGTTTTTAAACAATTAAACAAACAATTAATCTCGACTGTAACAGTTGTTGTCCTGTAAAAGTGTTATTAATGATATTATGGTCTGTCGCCCAATGCAAAACCTTTTAAGAAATCGATAGAAAAATGTATCACTTGACAGTCAACTAGCTTTCTTCGATTAAAACCATTGTTGTTTTAGGAAAAGGGATAGATGTCTGAAACCACTATTTTTGGTTTGTGCACTTCATGATGAAAACGACATTGATGAGGACATGTGTGAAGTTAGAAGTTTACAAACAGAATTCCTCCTACCTGACATGGAGCTGTCATGTTTTTTGCTGGATGACTTGATTTCCTGTTTGAAGGAGTTCTCATCATCTGCATCCCCATCCCCCCACCACGACGGCTGTCCGTAGAGTGGGGTCCCACGAGGCAGCGCTGCAGCATCCCCTAAAACAGACACACAGATGCAGACACATTTAACAAAGCCTGAGCACATTTTAATATAGCTTTAATTGCAGCCTGGCATATTTAGCACATGTATTATGGACTTTACATCCATACTCTTGACATAAGCCGTTTATTGTCCGATGACACAAAGTGAACCCAGCTGTCCTTTGTGTGTGTGTATCTCGCTGAATGAATTCCCCTCTGGCACCATTGACCTATTTTTTACAACTCTAGCCAGCAGGATGGACACACACACGTGCACACACTCTCTTATCATGCTCTCTCTCTCTCACTCTGTTTCTCAGACACACGCGGTTCAATTGAAGAGGGACTTTCCGTTTCCCTTTCTGCCCCCATTAGAATGAAAGCTGCCATGGGACAAGCATACTTATGTCTTTGAATTGGACAGCACAGAAGAAAAGTGACACAGTTGAGGGACACTGAGGAAAGACATCCCCAGTTGGATTTAAACAGCAATGTTGTGGGATAAACCGCTGTACCGAAGGAAGTCTCCTCGTGTGTTAACTTTTTGCTCTTCCTCTTCTTACCATTTTTTTCTTTATTACCCCTTATCCCACACGTTTAATTACAGCATATGCAAATAATTATAGATGCTGTGTGCCAAATTGCATGCGTATATAAGGGGGCCTTATAAAGCTACGTAAAGTATGCTCATTATAAGGTTTACTATCTGGGTGAGGCCTGGTGTTACAGTAGCAACACTGCAGGATTACATGCACAGACCACAGAGGGGGTGTCATTAAAAGCATGAGCAGCAGATGGGGAGACATGCAACACCGTATGTGCATGTTAGCGTGTTTTTGGTTACGTCCAAGCCTTTGAATGTTACAGCTTTTTAAAACAAGTAGTGCTGGCATATGGGTTTGCATTGTGTGGGCCCTCTGACCCTGTTACTGCTTAATCTGTGCAATAACACAAGCCCCAGTGGCATTGTTTCAACATCTGGAGCTTAACTGGGACCCCTGCTAGCCCCCCAGCCTGGTCAGTGATGTCGATTATTAGGGACGCCTTCAGTCCTAAACCGTCTTAATGTTGCAACAGAGTGACTCCATGTTGGTGTGGAGGGTAAAGCTGTTTCCCTGGTGACCATGTCTACCCCCTACTGGCCTGAGATCAAATCCCTCCACTCTTAATTTCACTGCACTCTCCTGAAAATGTGTTTTGTACAGTAAGTGGAGAAATTCAGCCTGAAATTCTTAAAGAGCATGTGATGAAAATGTCTGTTTTGGAGTTGCAGAACAGACAATCCTATTTTCTTGGGGTTTTAAAAAGTCCCAATACAACATCAATTTGTGTTGGAACAGTAAACTTTGTATTTAACTAGTCTTAGTACATTGTTTAGAATACATTTCCATAGATGAATGTACAATAAGACATTATGAAGTGTTAGTATAATAAGGTATATGGGATGTTACATACTAACCTTTTTATTGCATTTTCAAAGATGGAACATTTTACTTTAAGGTATTGTTTGTATATGTTAAAGTAAAATGAGAAAGGACTGCCCTGTGATAGCAGTCAATAGATCTACATTTTCAAGAAAAAGAGTGTAATCAGACCAACACAGCGATATACTGTTTATACTGTCTCAACTTCCTCTCCAAACTGTCTCTCACCTGCTAACCTCTCCTCTGCTTTGTGTGAGTCCACAGGTTTAGCTGCTGGCTCTTTGGAGGAAGTCACCCCACTCCTCTCCGCTGGCTTCGGGGTGCTGGTGCTGCTGGGAGACTTTGGTGTCTTTGTTGGGGTCTTAATGGGGGACTTGCTTGTGGTTGTGGTGGAAGTGGTTTCAACGCTGGGAGGCTTCTTGCTGAGCTGGAGGCTGCTGGTGAATTTTTCATGCTTAAGAGGATAAAGAAAATAAATATAAGTTGGAGATGTTAGTAGTATAATACAACTGTGTGTCCTGGTGAAGAAGGTTCCTTGACAGTGTGTGTTCAGGCAAAGGCTGTGTGTGTGTTCTTACCTTTAGAGCCTCCTCAGGCACAGTGAGCTCTCCTCTCACCACCGTGAACAGATTGGTATGTGAGACAGAGAGGTTAAGGAAATACTAGCCATAATAGCACAATTATGATACATGTATATTTAAGCAATAGCTCACCACAGGCCGTGGTATATGTTCATTATACCGCATCGCGTCGGGCCGAACCACGCCCCTAACTGTGATATAATGACCATATATCACGGCCTGCAGTGAGCTATTGCTTTTATAAAACGGTTACCAAGTGTGGCAATATGAAAGAAAAAAACACACTCTAATTTAAATAGTTTTTTCTGCACAAAACATACACTAATGCAACAACACTAACAGCTAGCGAACATATTAGACAGAGAGCGTTGATCGACTATTTGGCTATTTATTTACATTAATTTGAATGTTGCTGTTTATTGTGCAGCCACTGAAAACCTGTCCAGCACCAGTAGCATGGCTTACGAGATTACTTGTATAGGCTGAGGTTGTTCTAGGCTGTTGCTCGGCGTGGCGAGAATATTGCTCCACTTTCTCCGGTCCGCGAGATTCGGCTTCCCGTAGCTCTGGAGAGAGCTTTCGCACCTGTGGCCACTAACGGTCATCATTTCTCTGCTTTGTTTCAAGACCCGCATCAGAAACCTTTTGAATGGGGGTACTTTTCCAGTTGGTCTACCTGCTCTTCACGTAGCTCTGCATGTCGTCGTCTTAGGTGCTTTTCTTTCTGGAGATAGGCACTGCTCAATCCACTTAAATGTTTCGGCTTAAGCTTTGTTAGTTAGTTTCGTAAGGGATGTAATGTAACAGCTGTAACGGTTGTAGCTTCTCTCAGACGCGGAGGGATACATGACTTATGAAAAGTAACTACAATTCTACCCGTGATATACGCTCATTATATCACGGCTAAGATCAGATCAGATTGCTTGATTTGACTTGTCCGTTTTATAAACAAAGATATACTATATATATATAAGAAATAACACAGAGATGCATATAACCATTTAGTACTGCAAGCTGTAAATGATTCTATTGTTATGCAGAACCTTTCAAAAAAAGCATCTACGTATTATTTTACTACCTGAACTGCTTAAAGGATATCATATCCAAACCGCAGCTTGTCCTCCAACTTCAGAGTGATGTACATCTGCTCCTGGATGCGGACATCATTAACAAAGGTCTGCAGGGGGAAAGGCAAGACAAAAAGAAGATGGTCATTTAACAAAGGTAAGCATGTGATTAGGGTCTTAGTTTGCATGATGCCAACAGTTGAATCATCTGATCCTGGTGTCTTTTTTAAATCAGTCTGCATAGCCAGGACTAAAGGCCTTAGAACTACACTGCATGTCTTTCCCTGCCTGTTTTCTTTCCCATCTATTACGATCGCATACTCCCATTCCCCCTTTGAGCCCTCCTTCCATCGTGCAGCTCTGAGACAGATCAGGTTTCACTGAACTGCAAGTGAAACTCTATCATACTGTACTTGCACTGCTGTTGTAATAAAAACATTCCTGCCTCCTCTCTGGTGAGCTGGTCCATGAGAACTTTACAACCCGTCTTTGAAAACATCTGTAGAGAAGTAAAGGGTGAAAATCCTCAACACACAGATTTTTTTCTCACAACTCTGACAAATCTGTTTATATACGCTGACTCAGCAGGAAAACACTTCCTCTGAATGCAGCCAAAGAAGCTGAATGGTTAATGACACAGCAGGAAGGAGCTCTGACTCCCACTTCCTGTCTGAGAGCTGGAGAGGATGTGTCCGATCTGTTGGGCTGTGACTGCTTATCACTACACATGACTAACAGCATGTGGTCACTGTAAACAGGTTGTACTGCACACATTCTACATGTATCCACAACTACTTAGAGGGTAAGGGACTGCAGTAGAAAAGCGACCATCTACACCCATTCATGTCTGTTCATTAAATATGAAGCTACAACCAGGAGGATGTTAGCTTAGCTTAGCATAAAGCTAAAACCAAAGGGAATCTACTAGCCTAGCGTAACATCTGTAAAGCTAGCTAATACAAACATTATTTGGTATCCTGTGTAATACATAATACGAGTTTTCAACTAAGCCGTGCAATAAATAATAATAAAAACTGACAAAGAGAACATTTTGCTGTACACTACATACTTTTACTTTGTGTTTCTTCCTACCAAGTCAAAGAGCTCATTTGTGCTTTGTATGTTTAAGATACATAATTCAATTTACATGGGGACTTTGGTCTAAGACAGTCCAAAAATATGAATCAACATGAACAACTCTCAAACCAAATCCCAAAACTAGAGTGCTAGAACTCAAATGTGTGATATCAGTATAAAGTCTGGTTGTGCTCTAGGGACAATGAATTGGGAAAGATGTTAGCGAGGACACTTAGAGCACCCAGGGGACTCCTCTGGGTTTATTGGTACATTTCCTGTTTAACAACGGAGACCACTACAGAAGAGCACAGATCATGTTGCTATAAACAAGAACAAAAAAAATTCACTCTCAGTTGATTCACAAAAAAACAAGGAAAAAAACATGGGTAAGATGTTGCTCAAACCGCCGCTTTTAATCTAATTGTGAATAATATCACAATATTGCTTTTGATAATCAGCTGAAATTCCATTGCTGGTATTCACATTTCACCAAATCATGTGAAAACAGTAAGATTTGTTTTAGTTTCCCTTTGTTTAAAGGTTTTGCCCTAAAGTGGTGATTTGCATAATTAGGATTAGCTTCGCATTGACCTCAGCCGTGATACACATCTTCATTAACTGGGAGATTGATTAGCAGCAGTAAAATAAAAGATCCTATTGACTGCCAAAAAACGTTAACCTCTAACCCTCAGCTCTCTACCCTTCAACGTCCTTTTTTCCCTCTCTACCTCCTGATTTCTCTCCATCTTTGCAGTCCCTATCTCTCTCTCCAAACCTCTTTATTCCACCTTCGGCAGGTTAAACTCTTATCTCTCCCCATCCATCATGTGACCTCCTTCTCTCCTCCATTATTTTGTCATCTTCTTTGTTCGGTTTGTTCCTTTAATCTCTCCTAAACGCTCTCTGTTTTGCATATTTCTAAGTGTGTACTCACCCCATTCAGGCTGCCCAGGTCCTTGACCTTGTGTTCGTCTGTCCCAGCCTCATAGTTGACGACCGCATGCTGCTTATCCACGCTGCGGGACTTCAAACAAAAACAAACATTAAACATTAACCAAGCGGTAACTTTTGATATCCTATTATACTGTTTTTCATTACTTTATTATAGGTCTCAGATATATACAGAACCCGTCTCTGATTGGCTGAAATACCAAACATGTCATTGCAGCATCCCATAATCCCCTCTGTTTCAGCCCTGTTTCCAAAGTGCTGATTCTCTGTCTGTTACTTTAGATGAAAATAAGGAGCCCGGTTAAAAAGAACACAAAGGGGCTCTAGGAGGAGATTCAGGGAATAAGGTG
Organism: Pseudochaenichthys georgianus; assembly: GCF_902827115.2. NCBI lineage: Eukaryota > Metazoa > Chordata > Actinopteri > Perciformes > Channichthyidae > Pseudochaenichthys > Pseudochaenichthys georgianus. Next base: position 32,537,462 of record NC_047517.1, read on the forward strand.
GGGGGGGGGGGGGGTTACCTTGGTTGGTGATTGGCTGATGGTTACACAAGCAAAGAAATCGTTATGACATCATAAAGTGGCCAAAATCTGATCAGCTCATTTTCAGACTGGTTTTTATAGAAATGGATCAGGACAAAAATAGAGAGAATCTTTGTTCCTGAAACTTCCAGAATCTCTTTACACAGAGGAGACACATGGTGATGTAGAAGAGACATGAAGAAGTGGATTTTGCATGATAGGTGACCTTTAATAGTGCTTATTTTTCAAAATGTCTTCAGACTGCTCATATGGTTACATCAGGACATCAAACAGTGTAACCCTGACCATGAAGGTTTCTTAGAAAACTATTAAAGGCTGTGACTGAAGGAGAATGTGCTATGGTGCCTCTTTGTGAAGGTAAGTGCATCCAATTTCTAGAATATTTTCTGATAGTGATCCTCACTGTAACTTTGTAGGATATCTTCTAAGATATCAACGCTGCATATCAGAAGGTATTTCAATGTTGCTGACACAGCACAACACACACAACCACAAGATATTGGTTTGCTACGGTGTTCAGGTCAGCTGTTATCAATTTTAGTGATACGGTCATTATTAGAAAATACTGGATTTGAAATTTCAGCCTTCTTTTTTCCACCCGTGACCAAACAGGGATAACATGCAATAAATATGGGATATATGACGTCCATCAAGTAATTCCTTTAACTGTTCTGATGTGTTGTGTAACCGAGTCATTTTGCCTCACTCATGAATCGCACGTTTTAAACAGCTTGGGGGTAAAAGTCAAAAAGATAAAAAGTTATTTTCGCAGCAAGATTCAGGCAAGAATAAGACTATGATGCTGAAGTCAGTGAATGATTTTGAAAGCTCAGCTGGAACACGTATTGATTTCATACTCAAATAAAAAGGCTCTAGAAAATGGCTGATTTGTTGCTGAAGTAAACCCGAGGGAAGCAGCTTTAGAGAGCAAACCGTCAAACAGATTATTTGAGTGAGATTAGGCTAGATCAAACAGGATAGAAACCAACTGATCTGCTTGTTGTACCTCTCAGCGCAGGATGTAACAGACTCCTGTAGTTACACACCGATAAACCGCTGAGTTGACTGACTGAATATGTGCAGAGGCAACTCAGAATACAGATAGCTCAACGTATAACTAAAAGTGAGTGTCAGCAAAGTGAACACATTTGAGGTACAAATAAACTACGTTTAAAAACTCCCAAAATGCGCTTGTTTGAGTTATATTAATTAAGTGCAAAGTGAGTAAAACAGAAAATCTAAAACTGATAATGACATGAGGTACATTTGATTTACCAAGGAAACAAGAGCACACAAACAGAGAAGTGGAGCTGTGAGACAGAGGATATCATTCTGGGAGACAGAAATTAGACTGACATCATGGAGACTGTGTACCTGTATTTATTACACTCCTTCCCCTTTTTAATACATACATAAACACAGTCAAATATAACCTGCTCACAAAGCCAGAGGTTGAGGTCAGTAGCAGATAATTCTACAAGCATTTAGTGTGTTATTCTGTTTGTGAGTGAGTGTTTTTTATTTAACCTTTGCCATGTGATCAGGCCTTGGCGCGTTTAAGCAGTCACATGCAGGGCCGTATCCACCCTTGAGGTCACCGAGGTCCGGGCTGTGTATATATATATATATAACAAAACTTTTGAACTAATTGCACTACACGGGGTATTTTGTAGAACTTCCATTTACTGCCGATGGGGGCGCTGCATAACTACGTAGCCTCGATTAAAGCAAACAGAAGAAGACGACATGTCAACAAACCACGGCAGCCCGGGCCCTTTCTCATTTCTCTAACTCCCCTCTTCGACTCCACTCCTCGACTCCTATCCTCGATACTTAGTCCCCCCCTCGGGAGATGCGAGTGGAGGAGCCGAGGAGGGGAACCGAGGAGAGAGGAGGGGAAGCAGCAGGCGGTTAGAGAAATGAGAACTCCTCTCCTCTGAGCGGTAATTTTAAAGAGACGTCCATTAATGATGACAGGAAGCACAGCAGCCCTCTGTCTGATGGACAGATGTGTTCATGACCACTTATATATTTATTTTTAATTCATTCACAGTGCGGTATAATGAGACAATAACAGGCTACAGCCGTTGTGTATTTTATTATGTGAAGCACTAAATGGTTTTAGAAAAATATCGACTCTTTGTAGATATCTACTAAACTAAAGCAAATAGTAGGCCTGTTATACTGAGTGATATATATTATACACACTGCTCTGCTTTCTGCACGGACCTCATAGCTGTTCTCACTGTAAACATCACGTCGCGATGAAAGCAGTTAATAAAATAATATCCCGGGGATGCATGCAGAGCTGTCATTGGCTGAGATAAGTCCGGACGCGCGTCACGACCTATGGTCACGACTCTTTGAAACATCCCTGTTCCCGGAAATGCATCCGCGAAGGAGCTGTGGAGGACCCATCAGTGTATCCTCGGTTAGAGCTCCTCCAGAGAGCCTCCTCGACGCTCGATCCTCGGTCCTCAAAGTGCATTGAGAGAAATGAGATGTCCTTCAACATGGCGCGCTGAAATTCATTTCCGGGTCACTACCGGAGGACCGACACTTTTGTTTTTTCTCCCATTTTTCATGAGATGAACTCAAAGATCTAAAACATTTTCTATATACAAAAAAATAACCATTTCTCTCAAATATTGTTCACAAATCTGAAAAAATCTGTGATAGTGAGCACTTCTCCTTCTTGATATGCCCACCTCACAGGTGTGGCATATCAAGATGCTGATTAGACAGCATGATTATTGCACAGGTGTGCCTTAGGCTGGCCACAATAAAAGGCCACTCTGAAATGTTCAGTTTTATCACACAGCACAATGCCACAGATGTCGCAAGTTTTGAGGGAGCGTGCAATTGGCATGCTGACAGCAGGAATGTCCACCAGAGCTGTTGCCCATGAATTGAATGTTCATTTCTCTACCATAAGCCGTCTCCAAAGGCCTTTCAGAGAATTTGGCAGTACATTCAACCGGCCTCACAACCGCAGACCACGTGTAACCACACCAGCCCAGGACCTCCACATCCAGCATGTTCACCTCCAAGATCGTCTGAGACCAGCCACTCGGACAGCTGCTGCAACAATCGGTTTGCATAACCAAAGAATTTCTGCACAAACTGTCAGAAACCGTCTCAGGGAAGCTCATCTGCATGCTCGTCGTCCTCATCGAGGTCTCGACCTGACTCCGGTTCGTCGTCGTCACCGACTTGAGTGGGCAAATGCTCACATTCGATGGCGTCTGGCACGTTGGAGAGGTGTTCTCTTCACGGATGAATCCCGGTTTTCACTGCTCAGGGCAGATGGCAGACAGCGTGTGTGGCGTCGTGTGGGTGAGCGGTTTTCTGATGTCAATGTTGTGAATCGAGTGGCCCATGGTGGTGGTGGGGTTATGGTATGGGCAGGCGTATGTTATGGACGACGAACACAGGTGCATTTTATTGATGGCATTGTGAATGCACAGAGATACTGTGACGAGATCCTAAGGCCCATTGTTGTGCCATTCATCCACGACAATCACCTCATGTTGCAGCATGATAATGCACGGCCCCATGTTGCAAGGATCTGTACACAATTCCTGGAGGCTGAAAACATCCCAGTTCTTGCATGGCCAGCATACTCACCGGACATGTCACCCATTGAGCATGTTTGGGATGCTCTGGATCGGCGTATACGACAGCGTGTTCCAGTTCCTGCCAATATCCAGCAACTTGGCACAGCCATTGAAGAGGAGTGGACCAACATTCCACAGGCCACAATCAACCACCTGATCAACTCTATGCGAAGGAGATGTGTTGCACTGCGTGAGGCAAATGGTGGTCACACCAGATACTGACTGGTTTTCTGACCCCCCCAATAAAGCAAAACTGCACTTTTCAGAGTGGCCTTTTATTGTTTAAGGCACACCTGTGCAATAATCATGCTGTCTAATCAGCATCTTGATATTCCACACCTGTGAGGTGGGATGGATTATCTCGGCAAAGGAGAAATGCTCACTATCACAGATTTTTTCAGATTTGTGAACCATATTTGAGAGAAATGGTTATTTTGTGTATATAGAAAAGGTTTTAGATCTTTGAGTTCATCTCATGAAAAATGGGAGCAAAAACAAAAGTGTTGCATTTATATTTTTGTTCAGTGTAGGACCAGCAGATCCTGTGTGAACGCTCTACGTTAGTCAGTGGACGTCCGACAACATGCACACTAACTTATATTGCCGCTATAGGCTATACTTTGGTTTAAATTGCGTGAATAAACTAGCTAGAGGGCTACAGTTAATTACATTCATCCAATGTCAGAAGGATTACCTTTTAACAAACGTTGTAATGCTTTTCTTTCATTTCAATTTGAGTAAAATCAGAACATTGAAGATATAACATTGTATTGTTTTCTTTTTACACTGACTCAGATATAATGAAAAGACTACGTCAGTCGAAGCTCAGCTTTGATACGGAAGAGACAGGATAGGCAGAGAGAAAGAGAGAGAAAGTGATGGAAGTCAGGGAGGAACTGCAGGTACAGTCACACAAAAGAATGTAGGCTTAATAACCCTATCTATCTATCTATCTATCTATCTATCTATCTATCTATCTATCCATCTATCTATCTATCCATCTATCTATCTATCCATCTATCTATCTATCTATCTATCTATGTATCTATAACAATAGTCTTAATTTACAATATAGACAATAGGCATACTTTTAAAACAACATACATCTATTGCAGTTATGATGTCATAATAACATACAATTATATAAAACACAATTTGCTTACATCTTTGTTCTCTTTTGAGAATCAAACAAAACAGATTTTAATAAAAAAAAGAATGCAAACAAACAAGTGAAATCAACTAAATTGCTGAATTGCTTTTAATTCACTGGCTGGAGCGACAAGTGAGGAGGAGCAAAAAGTGAACAACGAGGGAGAGATTGAACAAAGAGAAAGAGTAGAGGACAGAGAGAGTAATGAACAGGAAGAAGACAGAGAGATTAAAGAAGATGGAAGAGAGGGTGCAGGTTATGGAAAGGAGAGAGACATTGAAAATGAATGTTGACAATGTTTTGTGATCATTTTAGCCTCTTCTGCATGTCCAGATCATTAATAGTAACATTCAACTGATTCTTATGCATTACACTTTCAAAAATAATTTATACTGCAGCCCACTGACATGGTTTGAAATCAATATATTATCCAATTTGTGACCCCCACAGGACTTAAAAAGCACCTAACTAGATCATGAAAACCCCAAAAATATTGGGAGGTATACCCCCGAACCCCCCTAGCATGTTTGGACCTCGGTATTTAGGAAATCCTGGATACGGCCCTGGTCACATGGAGGACAACTGTGAGCACTGCAGCTACACAAAGTGCCTCTCAAACACACACACACACACACACACACACACACACACACACACACACACACACACACACACACACACACACACACACACACACACACACACACACACACACACACACACACACACACACACACACACACACACACACACACACACACACACACACACACACACACACACACACACAGCTAAACAATTTCCTGAATTTGGAAGATTTTCCTTATCTTTCTATTAGTATCTATTCAAAGACATCACAAGGGTAGGAATACAAGGACACACACACAGGAGCAATAGACCCTCTTATTGGAAACATATTAGAGAAAGTTCCTGAAAACAAAAACAATAGCTTCAGTACATTACTCTTATTACTTCTCTCTTGAAATGTCTTCATCAAAGACAATTACTATGATAGGATTAAGGCCAGCAGGAAAATGAATAGAATCTCAACAAACTGAAAGATCAACCTTAGACTAACCATTAAATGAAAGGACAACAGAAAGAAAACAAGAAGTCATTTTCTTTGAATGTGAAACAAACTCAGGGTGAAGCCAACCTTCTTAGTATAAAAGAACAGGGTTTTTTAATTAGACAAAAAGCCACCACAATGTGGTCTTGGATTAATATTCAATATGACTTTAATCAGACATGAAGTCATTCAGAAATTCAGTTTTATTTCTAAGTTCTCACCGGTTCAAAAAGGTCCGCCCACATAACCCCCATACTTGCCGAACTACACTGGCTCCCAGTCCTCTACAGGATCCAGTTTAAGGTTCTGCTCCTGACTTACAACGCCCTGAATGGCCAAAGCCCAAAATACCTCTGTGACCTCATCCGTACCCAGATATCTACCCTCTCTCTCCGCTCCAGCCACGCTCCTCTTCTTTACATCCCCCGCACACGTCTCCGGACAATGGGAGACCGAGCCTTCTGCTCATTCGCCCCGCGCCTCTGGAACTCCCTCCCAGATCAGCTGAGATCTGCCCCTTCCACCGAGGTCTTCAAAACCGGCCTTAAGACCCTCTTCTTTCGGCAGGCCTTCCAATAAACTTTTATCATGGTACACCTGGTGTACTGCCATTTTCATCGGTATCTTTATTTAATTTTTTTAACTTGTTATCTCTTCAATTTGATCAGTGTCGTCTGTTGTGAAGCGCTTCGGGATTTGTCTTGGCAGATGAGAAGGGCTAAATTGAATTTATTATTATTATTATTAAGACTGTTTAACCCAGAAAACCCAAAATGGTGTAAATATTTTTGAAGTTTTGATTTTGTAATAAAAAAACAGACTAAATTATACCTAGAAAACAGATGGTCTTATCTTTTAAAGCTAGGGCTGTTTTTATAAGTTTACAAAGTGCTCTATCGAAAGCAGAAAGCTATAAATCAATCTTATTTAATATGGTAACACTAGAAGAGTCATTTCATAATATAGAGAGGCCAATCTGAAAAGTGAGACTAACTTCCACATTCAAAATGAATAAGTATCAGTAAGAGTCCTGAACATTTTCTTGACAGTTAGACTCTCAGAAAGTCACTGCTTCCCATCAAATATTTTCTCAACATGAAATCAGATCTAAGTCAGGGGGCATCTGCCCCACCTTCTATTAATAGAGAAGGGACCAGAGGTACACATGAGAATAAACATGGTCGCCCTGGATGTGTGCACAGCTTCACACACACCACCTCGGTACACAGACACAGACACACTCACACATCAACATAATGACATATAAACATGCTCTGCTACTGTAAATGCAACACAGAGACATTGAGGGCTGATTTGTAGTGTGCTCAGTGAGATACAGTAAACACTGAGCTTATGAAACAGACTTCTGCGAGGACAGGGGGTTATGTACTGTATGTGCCTGAGAGGAACCCCTAACATGAGTGTCAGGCTCAGTGGGTTCTGGATATCATAATACTCTGTACCTTTAAGACTCAGGCTGCTTTGTTTACTTTAATAAAGACAGGATGGGCTGAATAAAAAGAGAAAAGGGGAAAAGGCAACAGCACGTCTTGCCTGTTGTGGTTTCTTAAAGCTGCTGTCAGTGGAGGAACTGGTTTGTAAAGGGTTCTCACCTGTAGCATGAGCTCGCAGTCATCCCGGCCAACAAAGATCATTTCCCGGGGGAGACGGTGCCGAGTCCCCCCGCTGCTCACCAGGAACCACGAGGTCACACTCATATCTGCAACCTGCTGCTGCCGCTGGTACACACCTTTGAGGACAAAAGCAAATCAGTATAAGTTCAATATATGCAGTTATTCATTTAGCTGCAGTCCACAGGTGTCAAATGCTGCCAAGGCATAACATATCTGAATGAGATTGCGAGCCCAATTGCCCCGATACCATTATATAATCATACATTTGACACATCTTATAAAGACACCTGATGGAACGTTTCTGAGAATCTGATATCTCTTAGTATATCATCTAAACAAAGTCATATCTACAGAGATTCTCAATCTGGTAAGGACATAATGACAACAATATAAAAATAATAGCAGGAACACTTTCTTGTTGAACCAATAAGAATAACAGTAAAAAATAAACTACGAAGGATTAAAATATAAAGGCATGTTTGTCCCTCTCAAAACAAGTAAATAAAAGACAATACATACGTTTGCATGTTGAGGGGTTAAAGGAAAACCTAATGCCACTGTTGTTCCATTATCAAAGTCAACCTGGCTAAATGTTAGACAATTAAATAACAGTATTTAAGATATTTGCTAACCTGGTCCTAGGGTTGAAAGAGCTTATTTTGCCTTGTATGAGTAGAAAGACATTATAACAAGTTGCTTTTAAATATCGGATAATAACGTTTTGTACACACCTCTGGTCCAGGTAGCTCACTGCCGATCGACTGCTGACAACACAACACGCCTAGGCCATCCTGAGAAAAGAAGAAGGAAGGATAAGCTATGATATAACATGATATAAATACCCAAGATGTGTGTAAAGGAAAACAATAGAAAAAGAGAGATGGGTAGAGACCATGGATGGATCCGCTGATTTACAGACGTCTCTTTCCCAATGTTAGTCAATGGGCAAAAGTTGTATTGGGCCAGGTGACGTCACGGACTGATACGAAAGTTGCAGTAGGCCTACCGCCGTTTGGACACAACGAATGTTGGGCACAGAGTCCGGCGCACTTCCTGGGGGCTTGGTAGAGACCACCAAATGAAACCCTCCATCTTGCTTCACAGTGTTTTGCTGGTAGGGGGAATGAGGTTGAGTGGGCGGTCTGCTATGTGATACCTCTGTCTACGCCTGAAAATCGACACTAAGCCAGCCAGTGAGAAACATCCTCTCTCTGTCTGCCCTGATCATTGCCAGATGTTACAGGAGGAAATGATGTAGGAATTTTGGCCCGGCCTCCCTTTATTTTCCCTGCTGCCTCCCCTCGCTCTCTTTCAGAAGAGCTGGAAAGGAGGTCAGAGCCAGCCACACTGACTCTCCAACTGCCAAGGACCAACATTAAGCAGAGCTAACGGTCGTCTCTCTTGTTATCTTAATGGCCGCTTTCTAACTGACTCTGGGATTGATGCATATTAAAGGAGACACCGGCTAAGCAGCCAAAAGTAGCTGTGCATAAATGAGATGTTTATACTGTCACAAGATGATGATTATGTATCTGCCCCGTGATCTGATCTGCTCCAAAATGTAATGTGATCTTCCTAAACCCTAAAAATCAAACAAACCCAACTAAAAACATGGTAAGATTGCTGCATTTTCTTAATTAAACCCTGGTTTAAATTAATTCCAAAGGTTTCGAATGGCACTAAAATAACAGGAGCTCTCTCATGTGCAGAAAGTGCCAAGAAAAGTCCATCAGAGAGGGAATTAAAGATTATTGAACTAAGCTTTTACTCACTTGACCTCATAAGTACTTGGTATACCAACTCAATAATCCCATGGATAACATTTTAATCAACTACACACCTCTGACAGCTCCTCACACGAAGCTGTTGGATCATGACCACACCAAAGCAACAGCTGTCTGAAGTAAAAGGGATCAGTTATCTTCAAAGTAACCACTCAGAATATCCATTTTTTTATTTGATATTTCAAACATTTAATGAGGAAATCTAAAACGGCTACAAAGTAATCTGCTCCACCATGTAGTCAAAGATAAGTGCATTTTGAAAAAATGTTTGTCTAAAACGTTATTATTAAATGACCATTGAC